>NC_079503.1:83343247-83651027 GCF_030052815.1 Hevea brasiliensis
CATCGATTGCTTTCACCAAGCATCAAGGACATCAATTACTTTTTGTACATCATCGAGTATGACAGTGGTCATGCTAATCTAGCGATTGATGCTAAGAAATTTTCTTTGTATTCTTTGTATCCCATTACCACTAAGAAAATTTCCTTTAGTTGTTTATGAATGTTTAGGACAATTCAAATAGGGTATGAATTTGAGATGAGGGATAAACAAAAATATTTTTTAATTACAATTTAATTAAAAAGAAAGAAATTTATATTCCAAAGCATTCCACATAGTGTAAAGAGTAATTCCAAGAATTTCCTTTTATTATTACTCTTTACTTTCGAAATTTCAAAAACAATGCAAAGGAACACAGTGTACTAGTGATGTTGGCAGCAAACCTGGGTATGCTATATGGAATGTTCCATTTCCAAAGCTGTTTGAAACTGATTGGGAGGTCATTTTTACTTGAGCTTTTTTTTTTTAGTAAAATACATAAAATATCTAAGTTTAAATGTTGCGTACATCATTAGTAACCTATCCAAATGTTATGTTCGCTTCCAAGTGCTCAAAACCAAATGCAGCCATCATCCACTGCCACCATGCACACAAACGAGACAATGATGACCACACACCTTCATCTTCCAATCCACCAGCCGAAATCTCCAATTCCAACCTTGATAACCATGAACAACGAGATCCTATAAAAAAAAATTAGAGTAACAAAAAGAAGTTATGACAAGTGTTGATGAGGAAGAAATGGAAGAGGAAGAACAATATGAAGAGATTGAAGTAGAAAAAGAAAAAGAGATGGAAGACAAGTTGAAGTAGAATAAGATGATAATATGTTAAATTCAAAGAAAACTAACATCAAATACAATGGTTAGTTCTTAGTTACAATTGATTTTGTACTTTTCTTAGCAAATTGTTTTGTGTTGTAACATTATTGCTACTTTCATTCTATACTTCAAAAGTTAAAAAGAACGAATTTTTTATGGGTCCGATTAAATAAAATAAAAAAAATTAATGAGCTCATATATTCTAATTATCTTTTTAAAGAAATATTTCTAAATTAAAAAATTAGTAGCTCAAATTTTAAAATTTCATTTTAAGTAATAAAAAAATTTTAAAAATAATCAAATTGTAAGTAGAATACATAGGATAACTAGGTCTAAACGTTACATCCATCATTGAGCCCTATATCTAAATGTAGCAATTGTCACTTATTAATATTTTTTTGTTAACCCCATTAAAAAAAAAAATTAATGAGCCAATATTTTAATAATTAAGTTTTTTATTGGCCCAACTAAATTAAAAAATCAATTGCCCATGTTTTTAAAATTTTATTTTATAAGTAATGAAAAAAATTAAAAGGAGTCAAATTATCAATAAAGTACAAATGAAATTTATGTCTAATTGTTAATGCATACGTAATTTTGCTACTCTCAAGTCCACCACTGTCATGCGCATGATGAAGACAATGATGACTAAGTGACTTTATCTTTCGATCTATCGGTTGAAATCTCCTTATAAACATGAACAACATGAGAAAAAGAAGTCGATAATGATAATGTTGATGAGGAAGAAATGGAAAAGTAAGAAGAATATGAAGAGATTATAGTATAAAAGGGAGAAGAGATAGAAGAAGTTGAAGTAGAATAAGAAGATGATCATACGTTAGATTCAAAAGAAACTAATGTTAAATACAACAGTTAGTTTTTAACTAAGTTTGATTTGGTATTTTTCTTAGGAAATTGCTTTGTGTTGTGACATCATTGCTACTTTTGTTCTATATTATATTTATGCTATTTGATTTGTTGATGTTATGTTGGAAACATTATTTAAAATAGGTTGGTTGGGAGATAGAAATGATTATCTAATCTCTAATTTGCGCCACTTTAATATAGAACTATGTAATTGTTATTTAAAAAAACTATAATGAGTCTAATGATTGCATAGTTTTTCAGTTACTGAAGCAAGGATTAAATATTAATAAATTAGAAGGTACATTTTGCTTCACAACACTTTTGAGGAGATTGTAAGTTGTTGAATTTCATTAACATTTACTATATTTTAGATTTTAATGGGAGAATTTTTAGGGTTTATGCATTAGGGAAATTATTGTTCTCCTTGAATTATTTTTTTAACAGAAGCACAAATTATTACATTAAACATAGTTGGCAATGATCTCTTTGTGGAAGTGCACAAAAAAGCATGCAAATATTCAAGTACTAAACAATATAAAATTGACAATCTCCAAATTCAAATTCCATATTTCATTGCTTAAAATTTTATCTCTAGCATATTTTCTATCTCACAAGACTTAGATTTATCATCCTCTCATCTTAGCTCCTTGAAACTTGTTTCTTCTTTGCCTTCTAAATCTTCAAAAACTTCTTCGTAATCTTTTTAGACAATACACCACCATAGGTACGATCAGCAATGCATCGATTTTTGGACAATCTAGGTCTCTTGTACTCAATAAGTCTCAAGTGAAGAATCCTTTAAATGAAACTTAGGGCCCCTTGCCCTCTTCTTGGTGGTTTGATATACCAATTTCTCACTAGGGGTCTTAATAATGCAGTGATTATTAGACTTTGTTATATAATTGTGCCTTCTCTAGTAAGTGAGTCGTTGAACCATTTTTTCCCTTATCTGAATTTTTTTGTAGCCCCTAGTCTTTGTATTTGCACAAGAGAGACTGAGAGAGGCAGTTCTTCTTAAGATTTTAAGGGATGAAGTCTACACTTTACTTTGTAATGGAAATTTTTTAGGTGATTAGCAATGGTAAAACCATACCTCTACTTGATTGCTTTTATAAGGGGGAATATAGCTCATTCTTGATGCACTATTGGTGTGCCTTAAAAATTTACAATTAACAAAGAAGTACAAATCAAAATAGTAACAACAATGCAATTTGGCCAAATATTTGAACAAGTCAAATTCGCACACAATTGTAATAAGTTAAGCACTTCCCCGATAAATCTTTAAACACACCAACACTCTAGCAACTCAAAAACAGGTCAAAGCAATGAAAACAAATAAAAAATAAGTAATTAAAGAAGTTGGAACAATGGCACGCCAATGTTGGTTGACCACTGGAATTGATGCTGTGATTAACAAAATAGATAGCAAATTAATCTCGATCAATTAGCAAACTAATGCCGAAGTAATTAGCAAACTAATACTCTTATTGGAAATGAAATACGTCAATTTTGAATTTTTTGATCAACTGAATCTTGTACAAACTTAATTAGAACTCCAGCAATTGATTTTCCAAGCTGGGTTTGCAATTGAAATTCAAAGAAAAATAGAATAACAAAAAAGTAACTTGAATTCTCCTTGGATAAAAATCCTTGCCACCAAGAACACAACAAGGGTCTTGAACTTCAATCCTTGATAAGCAATGCACCACAAAAATGAAGAATAATCAAGTCGCCAAACCAAAATAGTGATAAGACTGAAACATACACCATTCCTTAAAAGAGATAAGTGTAGGTGAAATGAGCATAAAGCTTTAATTTCATTAATCTCAAATCTGTGTGTTTTGAATGTTTACATAAGGTGTCCTTTTTATAGGCAAAGCTACATATTGAATAGAAAATAAATTATACACACTATTTAGGAACTTTTGAGAACCTATTACAATAAATAAATTATAAGTAAAAGGGAAACAAAACTTGTAGCATCCTTTTTATTGCTGATTCAAAATTTTGATTAGAGTGAGAGAGTATATATGTATTTTTTTTGTTGAAAGGAAATAAATTTGAAGGCTTGGGAAGTATTTTGGACGAATTTGAAGAGTGAGAGAGTGGTTTTTAGAAGTCAATCTTGCTTCTTGCCAAAAAAGTGCTTTTTGAGATCTATCTTGATCCTCCCAATCTTTCTTTATTAAAAAGTGCATATTTGACAAGTCAAACCTACTCATGCAGCCAATCCACACACCACTTTGGATATGAGCCTTTTAAAATTTATTCATCATGATTCTAGCCCATTAACACAAGTCCACATGTGATGTTAATTTTTGCATTGGCCTTAATTATACTCTTCCAGTTCCACAAGTTTAGTTAACTAAAGTCTTCCAAATCGAGCCATTGCATAGCTAGGCTTTTTTAACTCCAAATAAACTAAGCCTGTCATCATGAATCCAACCCAATTCATGCCCCTTTGACCGTCCGACATGCCTCATGCCCATTTCAAATAGTAGATCAAATTGTTTAAGGAAATTACCTTTGTGTTTGCCATGATGAAGCACATCAATTGTATTTGTGCATGGGAAGTTGTCCTACCCTACAATTTTAATGTTTTCATTAGGATTGTGAATGTTGTTGTTATTCATTATAGTCATTATTTAAGCTTGTTTTACTTGAATTGTATCCCATAACTCATTTAATTTTACCTTATAATCATTAATTTCATTATGTAGCTATTCATTATTAGTCCACAACATTACATGTATATATATATGAATGAGGAGGGGAACATTGGCTTTGAGTAAATTGCCTTTCATTATTTATAGTATTTGCAATTATATTTTTAATATTTAATTTAATTTTAGAGTTTATAAAAATTTAAAATTTTTAGAATGTAAAATTTAATTATTTATATAATTTTAAAGTTTATATAAATTTAAAATTTTTAATCTTACTTGTATTTAAAGTCTACTTAATTAAATTTTTATTATAGTATAATTTTAAATAAAATTTTATAAAAATACTTTCATGATTTATATTATTTACAAAAATAAGAAAGTATTTTATTTATATGAATAACTTTTTAATGAATTCTAATAAATTTTTATCTTTATCTTATAATTATTTATGTAAATTTATTTTAATACAATTATATTTAAATTTACGTAAAAAAAAAGAAAAGAAATTAATGTTTGTCAGTCAAATATATGAACTCTTTTATAAAAAAATATTTAACTAATATGCAACATATACTGAAATTATATAAATATAAAATTTTTAATTAATAAATAATTACGTACAAAGCATTTAAAAAATTATATATATGAGGAAAAACATTTAAATAGATAAATATATATTATCTAAAAAATTAATAATTAACAGAATATGTTAACTTTGAATTTAATTATAAAATTAATATAATTAATAGGATGATTATAATTTATAATATTATTTTTTATTTTAAAATGATACATTATTAAAAGTTTAAAAATATTAATGTTGTGTATAAATTCTTAAAAAAATTTTAATACTATAATATTATCCTAACTTGATAAATAGTGAATATGTATGAAAAGAATTAGAAATCATATTTTGAATATTGAATTTTTAATTTAATTTAATAAATTTATATTTAAATATAAATACAAATTAATAATTTGATTTAAAAAAGTCACAATTTTCATATGAATACAAGCATTATATTATTTAATAGAATTTTTTTTATTTATTTGGATTCAATAATTTATTTTATTAAAATTTAATGTTAACTTTAAAAAAAATTATAAAAAATTTAATTTAAAATACATTATCAGTTAGTTTGATAAAATATTTTATTGTAAACCCAATAATTGCCTATACCTTCTTTACTATAATTATTTTAATTAAAAATAATATTATATTAATGTCAGTGTTTTTTTTATTCTATTAGCATCATTTTTTTTATTTTTTTTATAAAAAAAATTTTAGTTATTAATTTATTATTTATAAATAATTTATTAGTATTAATATATTTTTCAATCTTATTTTTAAAGTTTTCTCCATATCATTAAAAAATATGAAATTATATAAAATATTATATATCAAATAAAAATTAATAATATTGATACGTATTGATATAGTGTGCACAATTAATTTTGTTAAACAAAATTAAAAATCAAATTGAAAATAAGTAGAAAAAAATCATTATATGAAATTATACCAAATTAAATTTATTTTACTATCATATGTATAAACTCTTAAATAATGTTAAAAAAAATTTAGATTTTTCACGTTAATTATATATATATTACAAAAAATATAAAATGATAAAAATTAATTAATTTTAATAAACTCAACACTTATGAATTAATAAAATAATAAATAATTAAATTTATATATTTATAAAACACTTACAATTATTAAATTATATTATAATAATAAATTTTCATTCTAAATTTTACCTTCACAATTTTTTATTTCCATTGATATACTTTCATTTTCATTAACTTAATCTAAAAATGATAAATATATATATACAACATATATATCACAAAAAAAAATAATTTATTATGTCATAATAATAATAATAATTAATATATTATAATATTATATCATATTAAGACAATAATAAAAAAATAATATATAAAAATATTAAATTATAGGTATATATAATAAGCACAGAAAACGATGTACATTTTAGAAAAAACTAGTAATTAGAAAAAGTATCTCAGTAAAAAAAAAAAAAACCCTCAAATTTTACCCTTTTAGGAGTTGTTTTTTACCCAAAATGGAAGCTTAAATCAGACTCAGAATGCCAAAATTAGCAAAGGAGTATCAAAATTTTGCTAACGTTGCATTGACCGCTTATTAGGCAAATGACGTGTCAAACGTCAAAAGTTGACATGGTAGTGTGAAGTGGCTAATGATGTGGACTTGAAGCTGATGTGACTAAATTCCTTTGGGTTCTAATAAGGTCGCAACTCGGTTTGATATACAACCCAATTAGATTTGGTAGCTAGGATCGTCAAAAAAAAGATCCCTAGTGATTGGGGCATGACTGTTGGAGTGTTGTGAACGTCGCGCTTGTTGAAATAAAGGCTAGATTTACTTGTGGGTCAAACACGACATGATCGGAGTTAGAGAATTTCAGGTTACTTCAGGCATGGTTGTTACAGTATGAGTGGACAAGTCAGTTCAATCAATTTAACCGAGAATCGGACCATAGTCCAGTTCGATTCAACTATTAGAACCTATTTTATTGGAAACCAGCGTAAGCTAATGTGGCACTAATGCGTCAGATAACATGGAAGGCTAACAAGGCAGTGCAGCAACAAATTAGGTGGACCAATCACATGAAGTTGCATGAACTTGTCTTCAAGCTTCTGTGGCTTGGAGCCTACCTAGTCAGAGATCGTTAGAGAGCTATCAGTTTCAAATTCTGACAATCGGAACACATCATTAGATAGATGGTAAGGAGCAGCCAACCTTCAAACACCGAATTCTTTTGGGTTCCAATTGGGTTGCAACTCGGTTTGAAATATGACCCAATCAGATTTGATAGCTAGGAGTGCCCCCCAATGACTGAAGCATGACCGTTGGAGTTTGGCAAGTGTTGTGAATGTCACGCTTGTTGAAATTAAGGCTAGATTTGCTTGTGATTTCAAACCCAACATGATCGAAGTTAGAGAGTTTTGAGTTACTTCAGGCATGATTGTTAAAACCAGAGTCTACAAGTCAATTGAACGGTTTAACCGAAAATCAGACTATAGTCTAATTCGGTTCAACTATTGACCTTGGTTTATTGGAAACCAGCGTAAACTGGCTAGTAACCAACGAACTGGTAACCTGGCCGAGTTTAAAACAGATTTCTAGGGCTACTTAATTAAAAAAAATGGAATTCTCTTTGTAACTTGTGTGTATAAAAGCTTAATCAACTTAAAAATTATATAAAATTATTTCTTTTGTTAATTTAAATTATATTATATTAATTTAAAATAATTAATAATCATTAACCTAATATCAATAATTTATTATAATAGTAGGTTAATTTGAATTATTTAATTATGTTTTTATATTATTATTATAAAGTAAAACAAATAAAATTTTCTTTTGTAGTATGTTGTACAATTTAAGATATTAACATTTATTTTTAATTGATATGATATTTTTTACTATAAATAATTAATTATTATTGATTAAAATTTTAACTAAAAATCTAAATTATTTTTTTAAAAAGCATTTACATATTAAAGCTTAACTAAATTTATTTTAATAAGTATTTATAAAATTTATAAAATTATTAATTATAATAAAGCATTATAATAATAGAAAATGTTAGGCCTATTTATAGAGTTTACAACCGTAATCAAATTAAAATTTAGAAATCCTAGTTTATTCTAGTTAGGATTTACAAATTAAGATAAAGTTTCCAAATAAAATATAAAATTTAAAAGAATTCTTAATAATAAAAGCTCTAATTTTTCTAATACTATAGAGAATAAAATTCCTAAATCCTATCTTCCTATTGTGCATCGCTTGGTGCATTGGAATGCATCCCCTTTCCTTCATATCATATACATATGGGATTGAAAGCGTTAAGCTTATACGTTGATATGTTTTATCAACCTAGAACACCATTTTAAGAACGATGTATGAGTTGCAAACGCTTGCGAGCTGGCTTAATAGATGGCAGCAAAGGCACCATGTCATTCAGCTGCTTTTACTTGTAATATTTGGTTGAGAGTGATGATTGAAATCCTTGGTCATGTTCAACTTTTGGGCTTAGTAACAATTGTTTTGTATTATTTCTACCGTTGTATATCAGCTCAGTGTTTTATCTTTTCTCATTTGTGAAAATGCTGGTTTATCATATTTTGTTGTGGTTTTCAGCTTGATTTTGAAAATTGGACCGAATGGTCGGTACAAGTTTAATCAAGAACGAAAATTTGGGTTTGAGTCTTACACCATGTTTGGATAGGTGGAAAAAGGAGGACAAAGAAAATAAGTAGGAGAAAATAACTTTAAAAAAATATTTTCTTTGTTTAAATAAGAAAAGGAAAATAAAGTAGGAGAGAAAAATAAGTCTTATTTTCCTCCATTATTTAAAATTTTAATTATTTTATATTTATATATTAAAACTTAATTATATTTATTTTAAAAAATTTATAAAATATATAAAGTATTAGTTATAGTAAAATATTATTATTATTATTATTATTAGTCTTCATTGATTTTGGTTTTCAGAAGCCTGTGTTATTGCAATTTTTTTTTGTACTGTGAAGTGCTAATCGATGTGGCTTGCTCTATTGTAGTTCATAACTTAATCCTACTAGAATGCCAGATTCTCAACCATGAAAGATTGGAACTGGGCTTTATGATGAAACAGAAATCACTGTTTCAGCAGAGAATTCCTGTTCCTGCCAATTGGGACAGGGATGGAGCAGGCGCAGGGAAGATGCTCCGGGGCTCGCTCGGTGGGGAGCTGTTAGGAAGAAGCCCACTGACTTGAGAAAGAAACACAAGGTATGGTGGGAAGCAAATTGAAAGAAGTGGGGATAATTATATACCAAATCATATTCTTGCAAATATGACTTCATTTAATCTTCGGAGGGTGGAGTCATTAATAAGCTACTAATGGTGCTTCAGCCCATGTGATGAAGAAATACAATTATGGAATTTTATTGAATTATGCTTACTGTAACTAATAAATTGAGCAGAAATGAAGCCTTTTACCTTCAAACTATTCATCTCAATCGGAAAAACGAATAATTCGAAACTCAATTTTGAAAAATTGGTAAAAAGAATCTCCATCTAATGTGTCTTGACAGTTTCTTTTGGTGCAGTATGTGCTTTAATAATTGGCTTGTGAGCATGGCATTCCCTGCATGGCGAGACAAACGACTGAAATATTTTCTTGCCCAATGACAAATTTGAAGCAGGAGTATGCTTCATCTTAGCTTGGTTTCTGTCTTTATGATTTGGGTTATCCGAGACCTTTCTATTCAGTCTCTCGTGATTGCAACGAGTTGCACCTTTGGAGCCAGGCTTATGATTCACCTGCTTGGATTGATACAGAAACGCTTGTAGTTGCAGCTGTCCACCGGAGATAGAAATATCAGCTGGGCAATTCTTGTTTAGAGTTTGAGCAGCTGAGTCTGCAATGTGACTGAACTCAAACCCTTGGTTTTGCTTTCTAATTTGGATGATGCCATCTGTCTGAGGGGACTTTAATCCCAGATCTTGAACAGATAGGAAGCCAGAAAAGGAGAGGGATTCGCATGAATTGCTATCTGCGGCAACATCCATGGAGATCTTGTTTTACAGGTGCGTTGCCATTTTGTTGTGAACTTGATTGCTAGAACATGCAGCTTTATATAAACAAAGGCACAGCTGAATCAATTAAGGATCGATGTACAGAAGCTTCTGTTCTTTAATGTTTGTTTTTCCTTATGCCGCTTCAGGTGTTCTTCACTTGGAATACATCCAGAGCTGAAATGCGCAGGCTTTGTTTAATCCATACTAGGATTGGCATCTTGTACGATGAAGGGGAAAGCTTGAATAGAATTTGTGGTTCTGGATTTATTCTTGTTCTTTTTTGGCAGGATGGTTGGTCTCCTACAGGGTGACAAAATCATAGCATGTAGGAAAGAACTACAAGTTAGAAAAAAAAAATTACATTTTTTCGAAGAATGATTATAGATGAAATTTTTTGACGGTGCTTCCGATTTCATTTAGCCTTTTTAATCTCGGCCGACTTTCTTGTAAATTGCTTAAATAGCTGATTGACAATAACGGCCGAAAGAGATTGTTGCCTAGGTGAATATATCAATGATGGACAGCATAACAATTAGCAATACACAAATAATATGCAGTATGTTATTGTTAACGGAAATTTTAGTTGTTTCTTTTATCAAGAAAGTTAACCAAAAGCCGTAGACAATGGTCGTAAACTTCTTTCTTCCTCGGTTGCACTGGCATCAACTTGCTTGTAATCGATTTATCTGGTAATGGTACGTAATCATTTTTCCTGGCCCAAGAACAAGATCGCTAAGATGGGCCTAATTAAGCTTATTTTCACTATATGAAATCTGCCCATGACAATTTGGGTCAGGCCAGCAAGTCTTTCGCAGTTTTCAATTGGTTGTTATTCGTGTTCTCAATTGTCAATCATGAACGACTTTTCCTTCTTTGCTTGTAATTTGTGAACAGAAAGAAGAAAAAACTCAAAATGGTTTTTTTTTTTTTTTTTTTTTTTTTAAATCCTAAATGGTTGTTTTAAAAACACTTTTCAATGAAAAGGGTAAGGAATAAACTAATTATCAAATAGGGATGAATTTTGAGTTTTAAGTTCAAATAAGTCATTTTTCATAATTTTCAAATATTATAAATTATTTATTATTTTAATTAAAAAAATTCAAAAATTTTAAAAAAATTCGATATCTTATTCAGAAAATTTAAAAACAAAACAAAAGAAAAAACCAAGAAAGCAAAGAACCTGCTTTTCAGCAGAAATTAGTCCTATAAAAAGGGGAAGCGGAGGAACTTCATTAAGGAATCTTTGTGCCTATTTGATACTGTGTTTGGAGGGGTAAAATTATTTTTTTTAATAAAAATATTATTTTAAATATTATTAAAAAAATAATTAAAAAAATTATTTTATTATTCTTATTATTAAGACTTATTAATTTTAATTTTAAATTATTTTTTAATATTTTTTAATTAATATATTTAAAAATATAATTTTTTTAACTGTAATTTTAATAATAATATCAAATATACCTTTGATTATCTTATCTTTATATAATAAACTATCATACCCAGAAATTCAAACCCAAAACACAATTCACGCAGAGAAGAGTTCGCTTTTTTGGAACCCATTCGCACAGAGAAGCTAGGTGATTAGGGGTGAGCATTTGTTCAAATTGAATCGAATCAAATTGAATTAAATTATCAAGATCGAATTACTATATTTTAAAACCGAATTGAATCAAAATAAATAAAAAATCGAATCGAATCAAATCACTTTATTTCTATTTAGTTCGACTCAAACAGATCAGTTTTGAATTTTGCTTGTTTTTTAATTTAAATTTGATTTTTAAGTTATTTGATTTGATTTTAACCTTAATTGGAACCTAATAACCATTAATCAATGAAATTAAGTAATATATATATAAAATTTATAAATTTCTCATAAAAATAAATTAATTTAAAAATAAAAATTATTATTTTATTCGATTCGATTTAAATTAATTTTTTTTTCTAAAATCAAATCAAATTGAAATAACTGAATTTGTTAAAATATAAAATTAAATAAAATTAAATTATATTAAAAATTAAATTAAATTATTAAATTAAAACGATTCGATACAAATGTTTTGTTTAAATAGAATAGTGCTCAACCCGGTAGGTGACGGTGAGATTAGGAGTGGAGGAGGGGGAGGGTGGGGGATGGAAGAAATGATGGCTCATAGGGGCTATGAATAGCCGAATTTGGGGAGGGGTGCTTTTTAATACTTAAAATATAAAAATTAATATTTTATTAAAAAAAATGAAGAACTATTATTTTAAGTTTTTTTTTTTTTGAAAAAAAGTCAATTTGGCAATGTAAATATATTTGGCACAAAAGTTAAATTGAGCTTATTTAAACTTTTTCAATAAGAGCTTGTTTGAACTTAGAAAAAACTATTAACCAAAAAAAAAAAGTTCTGCCATATATCTGCCGCATTAGTATATTAAAATAATATATATATATATATAGTTGAAATGAAATATTTTATATTTTGATATTTATTTTCTCTATATTTTTTTTCTAGTAATATAATACTTTTGTTATTTCTATCCATTTACTTTTAAATATTGAACACCAAAGAGTTGATTTTGGATGAATTGAAATAACTACATTAAAAATAATAATAAAATTTTAAAGAGTTTAATAGATAAAAAGGAAAACTTTAACATTTTTTTAATGAAAGATTAGGGAATTCTATATGGATTATAATTTACTCCTGTAAAGAGGTAACATACATAAAATACAAGGAGAGAGAATGTGTGAATTTGGGGTTTGGGCTAGAAATCTTGTATATTTTGTAAGATATTTATTTTTTTAATAATTTATAAATTAATTTTTAAAGTATGCTAAAATTATAGGTTAGTCATTATTTTTTTATGAGTAACAATTTAGTTTTGAAAGTTTGATTCCATTAACAGATTAGTTCTTATCATTAAAAATTGATTATTAACTCAATTAACTCCATTAACTTTTTTTTTATTTGAAAGAATTTAGTTTGGAAATCTTATTTTATTAATAAACAGTACTTACAACTAAATTTTGTATTTAAATAATTATTTATTTTATATTTATTCTATAAAAACTATATTTTAGAAATTATATAATTTCAAATTACATTTATATATAATAGATAAATTATATATATTTTTTTGCTTTTAAGAGATATAGTTTAATAATGGAAAAAGGCCTTGGCCCTATTATAAGCAAAAGTCAAACTAAGAATAACAATAATATAAGCTCTAACCTAGCACCAAGCACGACATAGCAATACCTTAAAGACCCAAAGCTAGTAGGCTTGGTTGGTCCAATGAGCATCTCCATCCAAATTAACTCAAGAAATCTAGTAGCCCAAAACAAATCATAGAGTTTTGGATCCACCCCACAGCCGAGCAACCTGAGCAGAAAAGAAGAACATCATTGTCATAATGCAATCAATCAAGGAAAACAAAGCACCTGACGAGGCACAAGGGACAACTGGCCATGAACTAACTAGCAAAACAGAGAAATTCCCTAAACTACAGCAACCTCAAGAGGTAGAAGAACCAAATCAGAGCCAAAAGAAGAGTTGGACAACACTTGAAGGAAACATCATAGGTCAGTTAAAGGAAAGTGATGCGGCAGAACTCATAGCTTAATAACGAAAGGGGTTAGCCATAGATGGTTTAATCGGTAAAGGACCATGAGGTGCCAACATCCATAAAATGAAAACCTCTTAGAACCAAAACAGATAGATCAAAACAGAGGAGAAGCACCAAAATCTACAAGCAAATCCAACACTAGATAAACAGCTTCAACCATGGTAAATCAACAACAACTCTCACTAATAGGCACAATCTACCACCAAAAACCACAATCCTTATTTATCTACACCACCAACCCAAAGGGGAAGAGCAAAACCCACTACCGGGATAGGAGAGAGATAGACTACCTCTTGCCCCAAGGGGCAGGGAAAATTGCAAATCTAGCAAGACATGTGCTTAATGCCTCAGATAAATAAATTATATATTAACAAGGATTTATTGGTCTCTAATTTTCTTATAGAATTGATCATTAGCAAGGAACCATATTTAAAAAAAAAAACACAATTATTTTATCTTATAATCAATAAAAAAATATTATCTTTTATTTGGAGAGAGAAGAATTCTCTTGTTTTCTTTGCTTTCTCCAGGCTCAAGACTCTTTCTTCTACTACTTTAGACGGTCTTCCTCTGCCCCTTTAGGCAAGGGAAGGCCGTCCTTCCTCTTAGGTAGTTCATGGCTGCCCTCTCCACTCTAGTTAGGTTTGTAAATAGTGTTTTGTGTCTAGGAATGCAGATGGAGGAGACAAAGGGCCTAGTATGGCTATGGTAGCTCCAAAGTACCTGTTTCTTTTATTGTTTGTTTGCTATATATTTGCATGTAGGTTTGGCTCTCATATTTGCTTTATATCTATGGGCTTTGCGAGGGGTATGGCTTAGGATGTTGGTAACTCAGGGGTCACTAGTCAACCTAGCCTCTCATGGCCGATCTCAAGGTGTTCTTTGTTGATTGGAGTTTTGGCTTATCACCATCAGTGTGCTGTTTGTTTTTCCTATGTTGCTTTCTTTAGGTTGCACAATTGGTGGTCTTAGTGTTTATGTTGTTCTATTTGTGGGGCACTTAGTTTTGGTTGTTGTGGGGTTGATGACTAGATGTGTTCTCTATTAGGATTATTTCAAGCCTTCTTGTCATGCTAGTCCGTTAATTGATTAGAGACCATCCTTGCATGATAGTTAAGGATTTGGTGGGTATCTAATCTGGTGACACGTGGTTAAAGGGTTTGGAACCAACAGAATGATAGTACTCCCTGAGAACACTATTACTTTTACATTGGGATAGTTAGTGGATTAATGAAGTATTATAGTGGCAAAAAAAAAAAAAAATCTACCCATCCCTATTAGAAAAGCTCCTAGTTATATAATAAATGAACATATATTTATTTGATACGTGTAAAGCTATTACGAGTGGATTGTCTTAGTCACGGGAGTCTATCTCATGGTCTTTTCAAGTTGTTGTAGGGTAATACTAGCTCTGACATGCCTGGGCCAATTAGTGACTAGTAATGTCCAGTCATATTGGCTTAATAATCTATCTATCCAATTGGTTCATTTGAATCAACTAGATTTCCCGACTTACTAATTGAAGTGCTTTCGACTCAAACAAGTCGGAAGTAACAGTGGTTATATCAGAGCACAACAGGTCCTATAATCATTATTTTGTCTGAACAATATGTAGGTCAGTCAACAAAATGTGGCCACAATATAGGTTATTCCAATTCTTATGTCTATATTCTTACTCGTTGTGCTGACTACTTTGTTAGGGGAAGTTTCTTCGTTGCTTACCTTTCTCAATAGAAGTAAATAATGCTAAAAGGATTCTTTATGCATATGACCGGTTATTATCATCACCCCCCAACATGGTGTAATTTCCTATTAACACTATGAATTAGTTATATGACTTCTTTTATCCTTGAGTAAAAGCAAGATTGTGTCTGATGGGGTCAAACTCCAAAAAAGAGTACTCGAGTTATCGTGATCCAAAGTATATTCGACTCATTTTGAGGGCTTATGCGTCATTTTTCCCAAAGATGCCAGATTCGCGCAATTAAATACATACAACTTTTTTCATACGTACAAATATTTTGTGTCTAAGGAGTTGTTTGCCTAACCCTTATGAAAAGTATTACTCCCTCGAATGTGTACACGTGTCGGCCATCGGTGGTCTCATCTATTTTATAATGTATCACTGCCCTTTCCTTTGTTCTCACTTCCTTTTTTAGGCATTGCTACAACAACAACCATGAGATATGCCCTTCTTTCATCCAGGTTGACCTAGTTGTCTTTAGGATTTTACTTTATAGGCTAGTGTTACATTGGGCTTAATAGTTTTAAATTTTTTATTGTAATTGGACTTTCCTGTTATGGACCTATCTCTATGTAACCTTTTTTTTTAGTAATGAAAACCTTTTTGATTTTCAATAATGAAAATTATCTTTTGAAGAAAATAAAAAAAGCTAATGCCATGCTTGAATTTTTTTCTTTTAAATAGTAATCAAGGTAATTTTTTATTTTTTTATATTTAGACACGAGTCAAATTCATGATTTGGTATTGGATAAGTCTAACTCAATAAAAATTTACTCTTATTTGATAATTAATTTCCTTATCACCCTTTTTTAGTGATAATTTGAGGGTTGTTGGTTATAAGAGAGGTTAATACGTGTTTAAAAGGTTTGGGTTTTTTTTGTGAATGAATGGGCATTTTTTGGTTAATACGACTACTTTGTTACAACATGATTCTACAGTATCCTCTTTTCAGAAAATCCTATTGGGACATAAGAATGGCTGAGTAAAATTTGATCCTCCTAATTGGGGTTGGACCCTTATTTATAGGATTGAAGGACCAATGTTCATGGGGCACCTATAACCCCCTACGAGTGGGTTGTCCCAAGCATCAACTTCTTTTTCAGGTCTAATCAGGTTGTCTTTAAGATAATGATAGCTTTGACAAGTGTGGGTTGATCATTCCGATTCCTAACCTGTAGGAGTGACATGACATATGACTCATCTGGTATATTTGTTTGGGATGAGTGGCTATATCGACCTATTGACCTACTGACTAGAAATTTTCTAGGGTTAATTACCAAAAATGGGTAATCAAAAATAAAATTTACCAAAATAGGTGAGTTTGAAATTAATTACCAAAAAGGGGTGAATTTTGCTGAGGTGGACGGGCTGAGTGCAAAACGCTAACTATAGTAGCGTTTTTAAGGTCCGGACGCTATTTATAATAGCGTCCGGATGAAATATTTGAAAGGAAAGCTAGACGCTATTCAAAATAGTGTCCAGCTTTCTTTTAAATAATAAAAAATTAATTAAAAAAAAATTTAAAGGTTGGACACTACGTCCAACCTTTTTTTTAATTTTTAATTATTTTATTTTATATTTTAAATAAAATATAAATATTATTTTAATAAATAAAATTATAATATTTAATATTATATATTATAAATTTTTATTATAAATAATATTTTTAATTTAAATTAAATTAAAATTTAATAAAATTAAAATTAAAATTAAAAAAATAAATAATTAAAAAATTTAAGAAAAATTGGACGCTACTATAAGTAGCGTCCAATTTTTCTTTAAATTTTTAATTATTTTATTTTATTTTATATTTTAAATAAAATATAAATATTATTTTAATAAATAAAATTATAATATTAATAATATATATTATAATATTTTTATTAAAAATAATATTTTTAATTTAAAATTAAATTAAAATTTAATAAAATAAAAATTAAAATTAAAAAAATAAATAATTAAAAAATTTAAAAAAAATTGGATAGTAGTCTAATTTTTCTTTAAATTTTTAATTATTTTATTTTATATTTTAAATAAAATATAAATATTATTTTAATAAATAAAATTATAATATTTAATATTATAAATTATAAATTTTTATTATAAATAATATTTTTAATTTAAAATTAAATTAAAATTTAATAAAATAAAAATTAAAATTAAAAAAATAAATAATTAAAAAATTTAAGAAAAATTATAGTAGCATCCAATTTTTCTTTAAATTTTTAAATATTTTATTTTATATTTTAAATAAAATATAAATATTATTTTAATAAATAAAATATAAATATTATTTTAATAAATAAAATTATAATATTAATAATATATATTATAATATTTTTATTATAAATAATATTTTTAATTTAAAATTAAATTAAAAATTTAATAAAATTAAAATTAAAATTAAAAAAATAAATAATTAAAAAATTTAAGAAAAATTGGACGCTACTATAATTAGCGTCCAATTTTTCTTTAAATTTTTAATTATTTTATTTTATATTTTAAATAAAATATAAATATTATTTTAATAAATAAAATTATAATATTTAATAATATATATTATATATTTTTATTATAAATAATATTTATATTTTATTTAAAATATTAAAAAAATTTAAACAAAAGCTGGACACTACTATTAGTAGCGTCCAGCTTTTTTTTTTAAAAAAAAATTGAATAGCTTCCGTTTTTTACGTTTTTTTTAAACTTTGGACATTAAAACGCTATTAATACTAGCGTTTTTACGCTCTTGGCTTTTCTCACCCTGATCAGGTAAATTTTTCACATCACACTCAATTTTAATAATTTTTATTTCTTCCTCACCCTTGTACGGTCAATTTCTCAATTTTCTAAGCTTATACTAGTTAGAATGATACACAATTCAAATTCGTATACTTTATTCAATGGCCTAATATTGGATATTTGATAAATTTCCCAGTTTCATCAGAATACCGTGTATTGCACTGATTTATCCCTTATTATTTCGAGTACTTTTGACTCAAGTCTTTACTATGACTAATTAGTCCTAGGACAACTATATTGTAGATCTAGTTCAAGAGTGGGATCGAGCAAAGACAATTTAATCCTTTTATAGCTTACTTGTGTGACACAACATTGATCATCAATATCTAATGCAGATGATGTTATATATGGATATACAGTATTTAAGTACACAATTTTTTAAATTATATAAATTTTTTATTATCATAAATAATATACGCTGTCATTCATTTAAAAATTTATTTTATTTTATAATATACTATTTAATAATTTTTTATATAAAAAAATACATTTAAAAAAAAAACCTCAAAATGTGATCCCGTTCAAAGGATATCCAATATCCTCATTAAAGCTCTGTTAGTTACATTCTATTCTAGGACCAATCGAAATTAGAAATATACATTATTGTAAACGAATTAAAATTATAAAAATTCGATTTTATCTTAAAAATAGAAAGATTTCATTTCATTATAAAGATGAAAAATTTGAACTTAAGCCGTTTTCCAATCTAACCTCCGAGGCATGGCATAATAATCAAGAATTAGCATTGTAATGACCATTCTAATCATTAATAACTCATCAAGCACCATACTGACAACCAGAATCAAAATCGCATTATCAACAAATCAGTAGGCCCCACGTATCACCATCAGTGACAAAACCCATAACAATTTCCACACCACTGGACCCCACAACTGTCCATAGAATTGGACAAACTAATTACAGTTGTCCAGCAAGCACCAAACTTGTCCCATCAGTCCATAAGCAGATATTAATTTACCGTCTTCATCCTTATCCATCTTCTTTATCTATATCACTTACCATTTTTCTTATTTCCACTCCGCTTGTTATTTCATCAGCCCTTTGTTTTCCTGACTAAATAGTGCTTGGAAGTAGGAAAAAGCTTGTCTGCAAATTTCCCATCAATAATAGATATTTGAGGACTCTATATATTCTGATCTAGGCAGAGAACAAAAGTCCTCACTCAGGCCTTAGGAAGCTAAGAGAGGAAGAAGAAGAAGAAATGTTGCTAGACAAGTTGTGGGACGACGTTGTTGCCGGGCCTCAGCCTGATCGTGGCCTTGGCAAACTCAGAAAGATCAGCACCAAACCCCTGACCATAGGTATCATTATCAGAGAGAAAGCTGACCAAACCCAAATCTTTAATTATTAATTAGAAAGAAATAATTATTCTTGTATTCATGGTTAATATTTTCGTTTGATTTTGTATAGATAAGGAAGGAGAGACAAGCAAGTTCCAGAGATCCATCTCCATGCCAGCAAGTCCAGGGACACCTTCTACACCGTTGACGCCCACAACTCCTGCCTCGGTTCGCAAGGACAACGTATGGAGGAGCGTTTTCAACCCTGGTAGCAACCTTGCCACTAAGGGTCTTGGTGCTCAGCTCTTCGACAAGCCACAGCCTAACTCCCCCACTGTCTATGACTGGTATATAAATTAATTTCCATAGTTGCGTCTGCTTGTACATGATAGATGGAAAAGAAAAAAGAATCCGTTCAGGGTCCTTAATTTCATTTTCTTTTTCTGTGGAAGCAAACATGAGGTGAAAAGTATCTTGGCTCTATACATCTGAGATATTTTCAGGTGTTATAGTGCTCATGGGAATAGATCTTCATCATCTTTTTGCATCTTGAATATATGCTATTATTATGTCAACTAATATGTCCTTCGGTGGACTCAAGCCGTGCGATCTATTTACTTTGCTCATCAGATGGCATGGATCTACTGTTCTTGAGTTTCATTTTTCAACCATTTTAGGTTTTCAGTGGCTTATATGATTTTTGATTTTAAAATGAGGTGGGTCGCATGTGATGATTACAGGCTTTACAGTGGAGAAACCAGAAGCAAGCATCGCTAAGGTGGCAATCAACTAAGGGGTGCCATGTAAATATTGTCGTTTTGTTTCCCTATCTGCACTGCATCTTTATCGTTTTAATGGTTGGTATGATACGAGTAGCGAGTACTATCTAGCGTCTATGGCTACAAGCTGACTAGAAGTATTACAGCTTTTGTGAGTAAAATGCTAAGGTGTGGAATGTTGTCACGGTTGATTGATCTTCGCCAGTCGAGATCTTCCATGGACGGTGGTGATGGATCTACTTTTGTTATTAAATAATTTATTGGGCTTCATGTATCTCTTTGATATTATCAATTATGTAATCATGGTGTGTAGCTTAGTGCCTATCCAAGGTTGTGCTTATTTAATTAATTACTTTGATTAAGTGATTAGCGAGGATAAGAGGGTCATTAGGTAATATTTAAGGGACATACAAAATGGAGGTGGTCCCCTCCTCTTGCCATCGATAATGGATAAGGAGGAAGAGAGGGGGCCATGGGGGCGGCGGAAGACTAGGTGAGTTGAGGAATTAAATTGAGCGTGCGTATGATATAGGTAATATTTTTATTGCAATATATATAAAATTAATTAAAATATATTATATAATATATATAAATTTTATATAAATATTTAATTTAATAATTAATAAATTTATTTTTATATAAATTAAAATTTTTATTAATCGTAAGTTAATTTAATTTAATTTGAAATGAAGTTGAGGGGTGTAAATGTAAATTTGAATTAAATTAATTGATGTGATTTTTTAAAATAATTTAATATAAACTTATAAAATAAAATTTGTTTATAATTTAATATTAATATTAATGCTCTTAGCTGGGGAAGGCTTGTCACCATATCCAAGGAGATATTGCTATCCATTTTCTGTGGGACCATTAATCAAAAGAGTTAGGTAAGATGTCCACATTATCAAGGTAATAATGATAATGCAGAACAACGAGAAAAAAGCTAATTTAAGAATTAAAATATTAATGGAATGATTATATATATAAGCACTAGTAAAATTATTTATTTTTTAATAAAGTTTTAAATTTACTTTAATTTATAATAAATTTAAATTTAGTTTTTCATATCTATGTTATTAAATATAGACATGAGGTTTCTTTTATTATTAAAGTTTTATTCTCCCTAATCAGTTCATTTTTACTAATGTTCAAGTGGGTGTGGGGAGGATTTTAGTAGAATTCTTGCGGTGGTTGAGGAGGTTGTGAGAGGTGATAAGGTGATGTCTAAAGTTCAGCCTTCTATTGGGAAAGAGCTTCGATGGATTATGTGGGAATCTCCTTCTGGTGGTATTTTGAAGTTAAATGCGGATGGAGCTGTCAAGGGGGAGGAGAGAGAAGCTTTTGGTGGAGGGTTACTAAGGGGGCAGATGGGGCAATGGATTGATGGGTTTGTGGCTCGCTGGGGAAGGCATTCGATCCCTATGACTGAGCTTTGGGCTGTTTATATGGAGTTGAGGCTGGCCAAATTCAGGAGAGTTGGAAAAATTGTTGTAGAATATGATAATTTACAGGTAGTGAATATGCTGTTGGATAAAATTGAAGTTTCCGATAGTCAAAGGGCAATGGTGAATAAGATAAAAGTGTTATTGGCGTCTGGTTGGGAAGTGCGGGTGGTTCATGTCTTCAGAGAGGCAAATGTTTCGGCCGATTGGCTTGTTGGACATGCAAGTTCATTTCCTTTGGATTTTCATAGGTTGGAGTGTCCTCCTGATGGCCTCCTGCCTTGTCTTTTGCATGATAAGTTTGGTGTGGCTAGTTTGACAGCCTCTTAATGTCTTGTTTTCTCATTTTTTGACCCAAAAAAAAGAAAAAATTATTATCCCTTACCTGAAGTCCTATTTTCTTCCATTTTAACGAGTTTTATTGTAACTATTGATTCAGAAATTTTGAATTTTTATCAAATAATCTCTGTAAAAGAAATTTGTAATTGTCTATTTTTATATTTTTTTTTCTTTATGCTTATTAAAGAATTATCAAATTTTCCATGAAAATAAAATTACATTTGGACTGTTGTGCAATCCTACAAATGCGAAAAAAGAATTAGAACAAATAATTGAATAAAATATTAAACATAATATTAATGAGTTCATGTTCATATCCATGTGGGACAAGTTTGTACTCAAGAATTGCTTGTTTTCTTTAATTTTCTTTTCTTTTTTCTTTTTAATAGATGATAAGTTAACAATTATATTTTCATGGACTCCAACCACCTTTAAATTTTCTTGGAAACTTAGTTTATGAAATTAACCCTAAGCTCAAAATACAGTCACCAGCATAACAATCAATTGGCTCATAACATTGATAGTAACTTCAGACTTAATATACAAATTGCAGGTTAGACGTAACTTCAAGCTGGTGTACCACGTAATTTGTTTGACAATTTTTATTGAGTGATACTAAAATTATAAATTTAAAATCAAATATAAAAAAATACTTAAATTATTTGATTTGGTGTTTTGATTCAGTGATTAACACTAAATCATGAATGACAATGAGTAAAATAGTCACGAAAATTACCGTGTCAGAATTCGATTAATATTATCACAGTTCGAAGTGTTTCAAACTTCATTAAAATTTATTATAAACTATTTAAATTCTACTCAAATTTGATTATTATTATTACTAAAAAAAAACTTAAATATGTTTAATTTTATATATTCTAATTAATAATTTATATTTAAAAATTTAATAACTCCATAAAATATTTAAATTTTATTTTATATAAAATAAAATATATAGAAATTTATAAATATTATTATAAAAAATATATATTTTATATTTAATTAATTATTTATATAAATAAATTCGAATAATGAATACCTAACATGTGAAATTCGAATATGATATAAACTCATTACGGATATTATTTTTTAAATCCGAATCCATTCATCTTATTAGGGTTCGATTGAATTTGGTACCCATGAAAATCTTACCTATTGCATTTCCTGTACGTCTATTAGTTGACTTTAAAGTGTTTGATAAACTATATTACTTTTGTCCATTTTTATTTATCACATTTAGATTTTGCATGATGATTAAGAAGATTATTTAATAACTTTATTTTTATAAATACATATTACTGACTAAATTACCCTTTATATCACCTACTTACTCATTATATAAATATTTATAGCATTTAGTAGAGATAATGAATAAAATTAAAAAAAAAAATAATTAATACTCCTTTATTTTTTATATGCGATATATAATTTTAAACAAAAGAAAAATTCAAATACAAAAAAAAAAATAAAGGGAATATTTAAGTAGTAATGATTTTGATTAAAAAAATTAAAAAAAAAAGCCAAAAAAGTGATCCTTTCAATCTTTTATTAGGTATCACAATTGCTTCCACTTCCACCTCCACCTCCACCTGACTTGTCGCGGTGAGAGTGTGTGTGTGGATTATAGAATTAAAAACTCTATTAAAATTATCATAATTTTATCAGTGATCTAATCCTGTCATTAACGTGAATGCATGTGTTCTTTTTTTTTGACAAAAAAAAAAAACAATGACTTATCACATGCTTGACTAATTTTCTTTAACTTTACTTTACCCTTAAATATTATGTATTTAAATATTTTAATTTTAATAAAAAATTACACACACACACACATATATATATATATATATATATATATATATATATATATTACTAAGATTATGTGTAACTTAATTTTTTTTAAGAATAAATTTATATTTATGAAAAAATTTCCCACCCCAAGATCTTGCAGAATGGGAATAGGAAGCAATCCTCAACCTCTCCATTACCATCCTCATCTTTTATTTTGATAATTGTTAATAATTTAGACCTATTGATTATTTAATTAATATTTTGTATAATTTTTAATTAAATAATATTATAATAATTTATTTTAAAAATTATAAATAATTTTTTATAATGAATATCAATCACTCAAATGATTATATTTATTCAACTTAAAAAGAAAAAATATTTTTTTTTCATCAATTTATGCATCACATTATACTCCTTCTATCTCATAAAAATTAGTTTATTTTCCTTTTTTTATTTGTTCCAAATTATAGACATTTATTTTTTTAAATGTTATTTTATTTAGTAATTTACTAATATTTCCCTATTTAATATGTATTGAAAAAATAAAATTTATTGATTTTAAGAATAATTTAATAACATGAACTATTTAATTTTTAGTGGTTGGAGGGTATATTAGAAAAAATATATATTATTATTATTTTAATTATATTAACTACATTTTCTTAATTTATGTGAAAATAGAAGCAAGTCAATATTTATGGGATAGAGATATTTTTTATCATGATTTCAAATTACAGCTCAAAGATTCAAGCCACAATTTTTTTTTCATATAAATCAACTCTAATTCAATTACATAACCCTAAATTCTCTAAAACATATCAATTGCTTGAAATTTGCAATTGTAAAATCATTAATAACATCAAATTCTAAGTCACAAATATCAAAACTTCATTTGAATAATTAATCTGTCCTCCTAAAAAATGTGATTAAAGAAAAATGAATCCAAGAAACCATAAATGAGAGAGATAAAAACAGACTCATTGTTTGAGATTATCCTTCACTGAGCGGGAATAGAGATAAGAGTAATCGAGCAATATAGTTGAATATTCAAAGAGATAGAGAGGGTTAAGGAATAGAAAGTGAATTGCATTTTCTTTGAAGCAAGGGCTGAATTGTGTTTTTAGGAAGAAGGGTTTAAAAAAAAAAAAATCATTTTTTATCAAATTAAGGGAATAAAAAAATTCAACGAAGACCAGTATGAATTGTTAAGCTGTCCAGGGATATGCAAATTTGATTGTGGAAATAGACGACATTGCAAGCATGTCATACTACAAAGGCCAACTCATGCCAAGGGAATGCAGCATTTCAGTTAATCATGATCATAATATTGCATATTAATAGAAGGTTGATAAAGCTTACACTGAATACACTTGAGGCTGACAACCATTTTTCAGATTATATATAGCTTAATCTTTGTGTGCAAAACCTATAAAAATTACCACCATTTCTGTAATATAATGCATCTGACAGTTTAGACCATGGATGCCATGTGAAAAGGACAACTCCCTGTTGCAAGTGTGTATCTATATATCTATACTTTCGTTTCTGTAAAAACAATAAAGATCGCAGGCAACCTTGTCACCGTTTTGACGTCCACAGCTTCCTCTGATATGCCAGAAGCTGAAATAATTAAAGCAGCAGAAACAGAAAATTATTAAGGTACACCTTTATCTACCATCATATAGAACTAAGCTGAAATAACACAAACTCACCAGATGCCCTTGAGTAAAATCACCGGTTTTAAGTCCTGCCAGAGTTTCTTTGTCCTCTAAAACCTGCAACTTATCTTTGCATGAATCAATTGTAATAGGCATAGAAATTGATAGACTTCTGCGGGTCGAAGAATTAGATACAGAATTCAACTCTTTCACCAGGTATATCTCAACTTCATCTGCTGGCAGAGCAGTCTGGAGAGCAACATACTTCAATGAAACAGGAAATTGTAACCAATTTTAGTAAGCAACAGAGTTATAAAAATAAAATGAAGCATCATTAATAGGAACCAGGCTTTAGGGTGGAAGAATAATTACCTCACATAAGTGTTTGACTGACAAAGTTGGCCTGCAGCAGAGGTACGGCCTCTGTAAACTAGGTAGTCTTTGTTCATCAAAAGAAACAAGCATGAGGTGGAAATCCAACTGTAAATGCAAGACAAGAACCAATCATTTTAGAGCATTTAAGGACGCCCCGAGAGAAAATAATACGCCAGAAACACAATGATCTCAGTGTAGTGTCTATTGCCCAGTTGTGATGCAGTTTGAAGCAAAAAAAAAAAAAAAAAGCCACATTTCCTTACTATGGAGTCCAGAGGATCACCAACAATGAATATATTTTACCTCATTATCATTTTCCTCCAAATTTCGAAGATAATCTGCCAACTTAGAGATCCGGCTGTTCCGGACATTCTTTCCATTGCCAGCATTTGCACTGCCATATCTTGTGTGACTCCGCATACCACCTTTCCCCCAGGCAAGCCTTTCTGAAGGGCCAACAAGCCCAGCAGAAGACCCCATGGATTCTCTATTCACTTCTGAATCATTTTCATCTCCACCTGCATCTGCAAAAGCAGCTGCTGAGTGAGAACCCCCCCATCTCTTGTATCTTTTTGGTTTAACTTCTGCACTGTGCTCCTCAGCAGATGATGAATCTTTGCATCCATCACCATTGGCATCTTCATTGTCATCAGACCCTTGAATATCAGCTGTTTGATAATTTCTCCTCCCTCTTGGGTGGGCATCTCTGTGACGGCCTGGTGTTCTCCTAGAAAATGCAGCTATTGTGGCTTTAGATGTTGTCCGTTTCCTACCAAGAGCTTCAGCTTGTCGGCGAAAAGTCTGGGCAATGGAAGCTTGGATCTGTCCAGAAAACACAAAGATAAAACCTTCAAGAACTTTGGAATAATATAAGAGATCTGCATATGTTTGCTGCAAAGGGATCACCAGCGAGACCTAAACAAGATCCTATCTTATTATACCTCTAAAAGCCATGTTTAGAGGTAGTCTGCAACCGACAGACACATAGGAAGGTAGAACTTATGGATTCACAAACAAATAAAGACTCATTAGTCTTTTCTTTTTATTACTTTCTTTGGTTGAACACCAAATCCAAGATGGACTCAAAAATTGTGTGCATGTATGCATTCCAAAAGACTTCCAATCAAATTTTCAACAACTCACCTGCTTATTGCGAGCCTTCTCCTCCTCATGAAAAGCCAACTCCTAGAGCAAATACACAATAATTAATACTTGTGCAATTTTTAATATGGACGATAAAAACCCATTTCAAGATATGAATGTTCAGTAAATTATACCTCTTCCTCATATTTGTCAATATCTGGATACAAAGCGGCTATTAGTGCATCATAATTTGGGTCATCTCTCAGCGAACGACGACTGGCACAGTGGGTGCGGCAAGCAGGGCACTCATTGTTCCTATATTGCATTTCAGCAAACATTTTCAATATAAATGTTTTAGAGGGATTTCAGGAGATCCACACAAAGAAATATGAATTTAATTGATTCAGGAAAGAGACTGGATATGGGTTGAAGAATTACCCAAGCCTCATAGATTTGTCTATGCATTCCCTACAGAAGCGATGCAGGCATTCCATCACTGTCCTGGTTTTTCGAATAATCCCTAGACATACAAAGGGTTAAATGTAAGTATTCCATCACTCTCCTGGTTTTCCCAAAAAAAAAAAAAAATTTCTTGCAGAACATTCCAACAATAGAAATCATTATGTCTACTTGAAATTTGGGACTTATTAGCAATTGAAAGTAAATACAACAAGCTAAAACCCATACCTAAACAGATTGGACATTGCACTTCCTTGCGTATTTCAGACAACTTCACTACAACATATCTGCATAGAAGCAAGACCAGAAACAATATTAGTTTCCAGCATATTACATTGTTCATGACTAGTTGTTGATGCTACATTGCCTCTTGCCTTTCCTTTTCCATGCACAAGCATCTATTGATTCTAATCTCTAAATTAAATGAGTGACCTTTCAAATGCGTGAAGTCACAGTAAAGCTAATTGTGCTGCATATCAATATGCCAAACTATTTCATGTGACTATAAGATCACAAGAAAAGCCAATTGAGACTTTACATATCAGAAAAGTATTGGTAGCACTATTGAATGGGGAGATCAAAGGAAAATGCAAACTTGGCTGCACTTTTTTTGGCTGTTCAGAGTTATAACAAAAATGTGACTAGCAGAATGCTCTGAGACATACAGAATCCTTCTGAAGTAATGTATGATAAAAGGACACCCAAAATATTTGAAGGTTAATATTTTAAAGTTTTGCTTCAAAGTTGAGATCTTTATGTTTCACATGTTAATATGAGTTCAATCAACTGTGGGTACAACAAAGACTCATGTCTTTATCATGAAATATTATCCTAAAAGTTTAACTGAATCAGACATTTGAATGTGGTTCAATAACTTTTCAGGCACAAGCCTAGCTTTGGAGCTTCCAAAAGAAAGGAAAAAGAAGGAACATCTCTTCTGGGGAACTGGAAAAGATTCTCTGGAGGCCAATTTCACCCTATCACAAGTTTTTGTACCATATAGAAAAAGCCAAAAATGTCCCAAAGGCATATCCATTAAGAATATGAAGCACCTCCCCCAAAAAGCCTTGATATATAGTTTCCATTGTATATCAATCATATAGCAAATGAAGCATAAGTAGCTAATATGGTGTTTTATATAAATGAATCCAATAGATTAAGCAGGCTCTGAAATTCCCCCAACCATATATGCAATCAAAAGAATTTTGTTTTACAGACATTTTTCAGATGGATACCAATCAAATGAAGACTTATCAATAGCAGCTTGGTGGTGTAAAATCCTCAGTCTCAAAACAAATTGCATAATATAACTAAATTTCTGCCAATCTATATAGATAATCAATATGTTGCATAAGCCTAACATGAACTAGCACAATTGACATTTGGCAATACCCATTCGTTTCATCTTTTGGGTTGATACTTTGTCTTAAGTGTGACATGCTGCACTACAAACATGAGACTACATGCTGGTTTAGCATTTCCACCCAATAAAAACACCAAATAGTCAGATGTTGTAGTTTGTCAAGATCTGATATCTAAATCCAGCAATCTGTGAAAAAAAATGATTACCAATTATGACATAGTGCAATGAAATTTTTCAGAAGAGATTTTTTCAATTACAACAAATTTGTAAAATTACTAAAAACAAAGACGTAAACTATGTTTGGAATCATGAATATATTGCATAATCCCCATTGTTGCAACATTTGGTAAATATCATTTTATGGTTCCATGAGATACATTGTGTAATCCAAAAAAAGAAAAAGGGAAATAAAAACAAAATTGCCATTATGAAATACAAACCTTCTAGAGTTACTGAGATAAAATGCAAAGACCAACAGAACAGCATTCTGATAGAAATTAACATACCAAAAAAGAAAAACAAGAAGAATAAGAAATGGGTCAAACCAATTAGTTCAAACAAACGCAATGTGATTCTTGACCCTCGATAACGCAAAAGGGAACACAATTAACATGTCAAAACAGCTAGAATACTCGGTGAATCGTGTTCCTTTATAATGGATTTGCATAACATAGGTTGGCCAAGAATTTGACAGCCAATACGCAATTATGAAGCTGCCAGTTAAACCAAAATCTCAGTTCCATTGATTTAGCCTCTTCCTATCCGAAACTAGAAAGCAAACTAATAATCTAGCAATCACGCAGCCACAGGATTCCTACAGAGCATTCAGACACAAATTTCACCAGCATAAACAAATCCCAATACGATGCTGCAACTGTATAACCAACCATAAATCATAACAGGAGAAACTAACTCTAGTGCTCATACACCAATTCGAGCCAAAATCACCACGTATCGTAACGCCCACCACAGAACTCCACCTACCGTCATTAAAGACAAGATTACGCATCAACAGAAAAGACAGCAAAGAAAGAGATAACATCTAAACAATAACAAGTTAAGCCAACCATAGCCAGCCAGCAAAAGCTTGAAAAATCAACGATAGATATTTTAACAACGGGAATCCTCTACAAACCCATATAAGCTTATCCCTTAGTATACTCGTAAAATGTGACGAGCAAAACAGCAGCAGACAAACAAAGCATGCAGATCCCAAATCAAAACCTCACCATTCACGCATCAAAAGCAACAATACAATCGAATAGAACGTGGCGATCCAGAGAAGAAGAAGAAGAAAAGAATGTTCAACCAAAACAAGCAACAAACAGACAATTACGTACTCCTCTTTCTCCTCTTCATTACTCGAAGATGGGCTTCGATCGGATTCTGTGAAACAACAGAAAAACAACGCCAAAGAGAAGAACTTCAGCTAAACGACAATCAAATCCGAAAACAAAATGCACAAACTTTGTGAGTTCTCTTTTTCCCTTTACTCTGCTATAAAATTGTGTAGTTGTACACGTACCATCAGCAACATCATCATCACCATCACCAGGCGGCGACTGCTGCAGTTCATGGTGGTTGTTGGGTTGGTCTCGCTGCAGAGGATCATCGTCCTTTTGATGGGTCTCGTAAGGGCGTTTCTGGGCTGGCATTTTTTTTGCTTATATTGAAAAATCCAACAATGAAAGCAATTTATGGGATGTTTTTTCTGCCGCAAAGATGTTAAAGGTTAATGTTGCTGCTCCTCGATTATATAGATAAAGGGCCGCGGAGAGGAAGAGCGAAAGCCAGAGAGATTGAAGGTGGTCGAATATAGCTTGACCTCCCTGCCGCGTTAGAGAATAGAGAGAGAGATTATAAAGAAAGTCGTATGAGCAGAGGCTGCCTGTCTCTCGTGGTCGTGGTACTCACCGGGCCTCTATTGTATTATACGTATGTGTACTCTCTTATATATAACAATAACATCACCCTTCTGTTTTTTCTATTCCTATTGTATGGTCAATTTTTTTTTTATTACATTTTATAATAACTAGCGAGATATTCTCGGACTAAATTTTCAAACTAAAACTAAATTTATTGTCTCATTATATTCAGTATAAATAATTTTAAAGTTATGATATGTAAACTCAAATCCTAATTAATAAGGGATGGGGTTTCCACTTTATCAATTAGACGAATTCTATTTAATTAATTTTTTTAATTTTATAATTGACTTCAACTTTTAAATTTTAATTTTTTTTATAATAAATTATAAATATCTTTTTAATTAAATTTATTTGTATTAGGGAGATTCATAACGAGGATAAAGCGCTTCTAATAAAAATTTTTATACTTATAAGAATTAAACATTCAACCTTACTTAAGAGGTATAAATTTTATAATGCTTGTATCAACTCTGCTTGTAAAATTTGATAATTTTAACTACTAACTTAAATGTATTGATCTAAAATTAATTTAATTCATGAAAAATTTATGAGAATGAGATTATTCATTTTAAATGGTATTTTTAATTTTAATATTTTAAAATTTATCTAATTAATCAAAATTGAAAAAAAAAATTAATTGTCAATTTTAAATAATAAAAACAATCGAATTTAATTGTAACCCTCTACGTGTTGTAAGTAAATTATTTTTTTTATTAATTTTATTATAAGGTATAATTTTTCTTTTCAATTTTAACTCATTTTTAATAATTAAATATAGAAAAATTATTGTTTAGTTGTTATATTTTAGCAAAACTAATTATATTTTGAAAAATATACTATTAATTTCTATATAATGCTTATATAACACCTTCGTTAAATTTGTTGTCAGTCAATACTTGTTACATTATTTTTTAGTCTCTCTATTTTTGTAAAATTAATCAATTAGTTCATATATTTTGAAAAATTCTACTATTTAGTCTATTCATTTTATTGAAATTAATTAATTAGTCTTTGTGTTTTGAAAATACAATATTTTGAAAAACACATTCCTAGATGAAAATGAAAATTTTACTAAATATGAATCTAAATATTTTTTTTTAAATTATTTAAGTATTTTTATTCAATTTCCTAAAATTATTTTTGTGTTTTCTCTATTAAAAAAGAATTTTTCGAAATTAACATCTTGATTACTTGGTGATTTTGATAAATTAATTAACTATTTTTACGCATATAGTTTGTATCAATTTTTAATAAAAGATGAAAAATAAAAAGATAATGGGGGATAGAATGGTGTAGGTGCAAAGGGAAAGAATTATGTATAGAGAGATATAAGGGGGAGAGTCAAAGACAATTTGAGTATAAAAGAATATATAAAGCGACTAAAGAGTTAACAAAACTAAATTACAATATCTAACAAATATATTTTTTTCAAATACAAAAACTAATTAAGTAGTTTTTTACTAAAATAAAAAGACTAAGCAGTAATTTGACTAACAAAAAATTTAATGAAAGGCTAAATAATTTAACAAAAATAAAACATAGAGACTAAATAGTATATTTTTCAAAATATAAAAATTAAATAATTAATTTTATTAGAATATAAAAACTAAATAATAATTTTTCTATAAATATAATTATAACTAAAATTTGAAATCAATTAAAAAGATTAGAGAAATTTTAGTTTTTTATACCTTTATTCCTTTGTCTTATTAAGATGACCAACAATTCAATATAAAATTAACTACTATAGATATATCTACTCTAATTGAATGTTTAACAACATGAATTTTCACTTGAATTAAATTTGTGGATAAAATAGACAAAAGCATTAATATTTATTTCTTTTATTATTTTTTAAGTTAATCATTCTTTTGAGAAATGAACTCCGCCTAAATAGTTTGTGCTTAGTCGGTCTCAAGCCCTGATAAAGGAGAAGGGCTGCGGTAGGTGACAACCAGCGTAAAAATTTCGTTACATCTCATTATATGGATTCAAATGATATAAACGTTGGGGCATCCTCTACTTACGATGCACTACATCGGAGCCCAATGTAGTGAGAAATATGCAAAGGTGTAGGGCGTTCACCGAAAGCGATGCTCCATACCGGTGCCCAGGTGTGGTGTTAAATGAGCAAGGGTTCCCACATCAAGGACGGGTGTGGGTAGAGAAGTTAGTCCATATGACAGATAGTAGAATAGATAGTGGAACAGAACACAAGATAGGCACAGAGAGCAATAGAAGATATCATAGAAGGAGATCAATTAGGAAGGAACAAGATAGGAAGAGAATCAGGGTTGATACTTGAAATGCTAGATCACTTACATAAAAATTAATGGAGCTTGTGGATACCTTGGAAAGGAGAAGGGTAAATATTGCTTGCATTCAGGAGACTGAATGGGTATGAGAGAAAAACAAGGAAGTGAGTAACTCATGGTACAAATTGCGATTTACCGAAAATGAAAGGAACAAGAACGGAGTGGGCATAATCATAGACAAGACATTGAAAGATGCTGTAATAGCTGTGAAAAGAGTAGGAAATAGAATTATACTAGTAAAGCTAGTACTAGAAGGAGAAACAATAAATGTAGTTAGTGCTTATGCCCCACAAATAGGACTAAATAGTGAGAGTAAACAAAGGTTTTGGGAAGATATGGATGATCTAATGCAAAGCATACCGAATAAAGAGAATGTTTTCATTATTGGAGATTTGAATGGACATATAAGAAGTGATAGGCAATGTTATGAGAATGTTTATGGAAGTTTTAGTTTTGATAGCCGAAATGAGAAGGGAAAAAACATTCTATATTTTGCTATGGCATACGACCTAATATTAGCAAATACCTACTTTATAAAAAGAGAGTCACATTTAGTGACTTTCAAAAGTGGATAACATAAAAGCTAAATTGACTTCCTCTTAACCAGGAAGACAAATAGAGCTCTATGCAAGGATTGTAAGGTCATTCTGAGAGAGGCTTTAATAAGTTAGCATCGGTTGGTGGTCTTGGATGTCAAGTTTAAGAACAATTCAGGTAAGATTAGAAGAAATAGTATAGCTCGAACAAAGTGGTGGGAGTTCAAAGGAGTAAAGCAAGTAAAATTCAAAAATGAGCTTCTCGAGTTCGAAGCATGGAAGCTGGATGTGGATGCCAATGGTGTCGACACCATATTTTGGCTGATCCCCAGAATTAATAAGCTTTGAAACCGATCCCCAGTACTAAGTCTCCCTTTGACAGCTAACCACATTTCCGATCTCTCTTTGCTAGATAACCACATTTCCGACCTCTCCTCACAAGGAATTGAATTAATGCTAAGTCCTCACATCAGTCAAAGCCTTACCGGTCTATTAAATCACTCACCGATCTCTCAAACCCATTGTCGAATCTCCTGACCAGTCAAATATATTCCTGATCTCTGTTGACAAACGAAATTGAACTGACACTAGATCTTTGTTACCATTTTTGTTGCCGATATCCCTTTCAAAAGTTTAAGAATAATCAAAGGTTTCGTTCTGGTTTACTGATGATCCCGATCTTAAATGTTCAAGCCAAATTTCTAATTTTAATCAAGTCCCGTTCAGCGTTGGTTCCCTACCGATCTCGTGCTCATTGTGTTTTCCGATCTCTCACACTTAGGTTAATAATCACTTTCAGTTATACTCAGACAATCAAGTGTTTAAATAATTTAGAAATTTTCCGATCACAACCATTCATCGAACAAAAGAGGCATTTCATTTCATTTCATTTTAAGAATTTGTACAAGTTATTCAGCTGGAGGATCACCCCCAGCCTGATCTACATTTTGTCCGTCCCCTCTCTCACCCTCAGCCTCCTCCTCACTCTCCTCACCTTCATCCTCGGGAACCAGGTTGGCCATCCAGGAGAAGTCCTCCTCAGGGTAACGCTTCTTGAGCTCAGCCAGGAGATCTCTGTGAGCATTCACATAAGCGCTGGCCACTCCAGTCACTATCTCTTCTTCTTTCACCTTGAGCTCCTCAGCAAGGTGAGCGAGTTGAGCAGCTTCATCGGCCTGGAGTGCTTGCACTTCTTCAAAAGCATGGGCCTGCTCGGCCAGCTTGTCCTCATAAAACTTCATTCGCCCCTCAATTTGAGATATGTAACCCTGAGCGGATGAAAGTTGAGATCGGAGGGAAGCTGCTTCATGACCCATCCTCTCGACCTCTTTACTCAGGCGATGCGCCTTCTCCCATATGATGTGCTGGTTCACTAAGCACTCCACGTTCAGGCTCATGGATCGGGTCAAGATATCATCAAGGTTATCCGGAGACAGCCTATCCCGATCTTCTCGAAGACAGATAGAGGACGCCAAGACCTTAGCGAAACCAGGGTTTTCTCGAACCGTACGATTCTTCTCCAATGAGTGGACTAAGACTTGGGCACCGCGAGAGATAGTCCTCACGTTAGGTTGAGAAGAACCCTCTTCTGCATTCGGAGCAACTGGAGAAGGTGGAGGCGGCTCTTCCCGGCGAGGAGGGGATCGGACCACTTCTGCAATCACCGGTCCCGAAGGTTGAGACGAGCCTTCTTGTATTTCCCCGGGCTCAGGCCTTGGTGTCTGCATTTCCTCAACTCGTTTCATCTCCCGTACCTTCCGGGAGATCTCCCTCTTTCGCTTTTGGCTCTCCTTGGAGGCTTCGCCGCTTGCCATACCTGCACAAAGAAGAGGTCAGTGAGATCGCTAAGGTCCTGAGATCTGAGATGTAGAAAATACCGATGCCGAGGTTAGAGAGCTGAAGCCCATGATCTTTTCCGGTGATCAATTCCATAGTCCAATGGTGCAGTTCGGCGGTCACTGCATCCAAGCAAGAGAACTTCTCTCTGGACGCCTGCTCCTTCAACTCCATCACCATTGCGCCCTCTTCTCTATTTAACACGAGACGCTTCGGAATTAAGGGGCCTTGGTGTAGCCAGCTATGAGGGAAACCCTCAAAGCCGTTCGGAATTTTGCTCCTTAGAATGAAGAAGCAGTTCTTCCAGTTTTTCAGGGAGGAGGGCAGATCGACGAAGAGCCCGCAATGTGGCTTCGCCTGGAAAAACCAGTACTCATCGTCCTTTCGACGAGTTAACCTATGTAATTCGGCGAATACTTTAGGCGTAGGGCGGAATCCCTTAGCTCGGCAGAGGCCTCGGAAGGCTACTAAGATCCGCCACGAGTTCGGGTGAACTTGAGCTATGCACACTTGGAAAAATTTTAAGACTTCTTTAAAGAAGTCGTCAAGAGGGAACCGTAGTCCGGATTTCAACTGTTCTTCGTATACCACAATCATGTCGTTCTCTTCGAAGAAATGATCGGCCCGGAGATCGCCGTGACACCGGATAAGTTCATATGAATTGGGCTTAATGTTGTACTCCTGGCTGAATGACTGCAGATCGGTTTCTTGAAGGACCGATGGCAGTTCGTCCATGGGAAGATTCTCTCTCCCTGAAGAAGGCGCATGCCTTGATGACGTCACTTGTTCCCGAGCTGGAACGGAGACTCTAGGAGGTTCAGGTCGCACCCTTGGCCCGACCACCTCTACTTCATCAGATGACCACGAGAACTGGATGGAAGGAGGGCTCGCCGCTCTCTGACCTTCGGCGCCGCTCATTTTCAAAGAAAATAAAGAATTTGAACTAAAAGAAGGATCAAAACCCTTACCGGAGCTTGATCGGAGTCGGAAGAGCTTGAGAAAATGAGAGAATTTTGAAGTTGTTCGCGAGAAACTGAAAATGACACAAGAGAGCAAATGGCTAACCCCCACCCCTATTTATACTCGTCCGAGCATTTAATGCTCACGGCATCCCAGGCGGTGCATCGGTCAGCAAGATTTGCTAGCTGTTTCTGACACGTCTCATGAATATTCAGAAAATTCCATAAAGAGATCGGCTAACTAGAGATCGGCAGATTAAGATAAATCTTTTGAATTGCGGATCGGTTTAGGGTCATTTAAATTAAAGGTCAGATCGGGTAAATACTTCAGAGATCGAAAAATAATTAATGCAATAATAATAAGATGATAATTGATAAAATAAAATCTTTATTTCCAAAAGATCGAATTACATCATTTGGGCGATTTCTAGAGATCGGATTGCATTAAAATTGGATTACATCATTTGGGCGATCCCTAGAGATCGGATTGCATTAAAATTGGACTACATCATTTCGGTGAGATCAGATTACATTGAAAATAAAATATATCATTTGGGCGATCTCAGAGACCGGTGGAACATCCCATCTAAAGGACCTATGTCAAAGTCAACATTGTGACTGATCCAAAGGATGTCATCGACCGAAATCGAGCCGCTGTCGGAACACCCAATGTGGAGGAAAGCCGCTGTCGGAACACCCAATGTGGTGAGAAGCTGAATAAACTTGGAAGAGCAACCGCCAAGGGTCGGCGGAACATTAGTAGTCTTCTCAGCCGAAATCGGTTCGTCGATTATACCGGTCGAACGACTCGAGATCGGCACGATCAAGGTCCGCGATCTAGATGGGTTAATTGGTCCAGTTCTCTCACCATCATCAGACAAGGTTATCACGATTATTCGAGCACCGGGGTCATAAATTTTCAGTCGGGGAATAAAGAGGTCCATCAGAAAGGGATCAACAGCCACAATCATGGCCGGAACTTCTGCCGGAGCAGCTAGAACTGGAAAGTAAGAAGGAAGAGAGGAAAATCGAATGAAGAAAGTCTCTTCTGTCAGGGGTATATATAGGGGAAAATCGGGCATTTATTGCTAAGCAGAAAACGAAGCGGACGCTTCGGGAATCGAGGGGAATTAATGCTTTGACCGGACCGGGCCTGGTTAAGGGAAATATTGGAATAATAGAGATCGGAAGAGGGGAGATCGGTATGAAAGATCGGAGAAGGATCATGTTAAGAAGATCGGAAAGGAAAAGAGAGCAGAAAACAAAAGGAATAAGGCGCCTACCACCGTCACCATAATCAGAGCCGAGGTAGTTAAAGCGCTGCAGGTAAAATCTCAACCGCACGCCCCAGAATCGCCCGCATTTCTGACATGCGTACGTCAGGACAGCGCTGTACATCCTAATCTCCACCGTTGATCTTACTTGTAAGGACGAGCTCGGAGCCCTCGGATCGAAGAAGAAAACGATAAGATCAGCGCCTTTCACTCCCAGCCCTCGGATCGCCCCGGACAAGAGAATTTGGGACTGTCAGATTAGAAGAAGAAAATGACAAATATTCTGAAGGGGATCTCAGTCGTCCATTCTGATCCTCTTTAATTCCTGAGCCTCAGATCATGTCCTTCGAAATCCTGACCCTCCATCTCCCTCAAAATAGATCCTGACCCTTCATGGGGAGCACCCGGTTCCTATAAATACCTGCATGAAAACTGTTCAAGGGGAGGGACGGAGAAAAAAAAGGAAGTTACTATAGCGGAAGAACTCTGAAATTTAATTCAGGTCGTTACTCCGCTTTCATAAGAAGAACTTTTGGAACCAGTTTTCTGAAGGTTTTTCTTAAAAGATTTGGAACACAGAAACTTTCCATTTTTAGCTCGTTCATCATCCCGCAGCGTTCTCATTTTGCAGTTCCTTGTTATCTTTATTTTCACTTCCATCGCCCATGCTCAAATCTCATTTAAACTCGGGTATAATTCTGACTCGATTGCATTTAGTTAAGCACTCTTTGTTCCAAGGCGAACCTTAGTCTCCCGGCTATCAATTTGCAATCTTATTGCGTTTTGTGATTCTCGGTTAGTTCACTAGAATCGACTCCTTACAGGTCAGTATTCATGTTGCCATTTTATTAAGTTTAGTTCTTGTTTTATGCATTTCCATTCTTCTTTCTTTATGTATGTTATTTTCTTTAAGTTCATATCACGCTAGAAAGATACAGAAGAAGGTTGTGCTCTAGTTTATTTCCGTATCGATACCTTTGTTAACCTTTATTATTTCTGAGCGTAAGTCATCTAGTTCCAAGCGATACATAAGTAGTTGGATGAGATGTAGGTAACGGCAACTTAAGAGTCCTTTTAAAATGATGAAAGGTCTGAATAATAAGCCTGGAAAATGGTAAAGCTGAGTCACTAGAATAATTCAATAGGTCATAGGGCAAGATGTCATAAGATAGAGTAAAACCATACCCTGGATAACTAAATGGAATAGATCGGCTACCAAAAATGCTGGTGGAGCGACCATATAGGAAGGTCGGAGGATTCGGTTTGGCATCCCCTGCCCAGTCCTAAGGTACCAATAAGTTAAAAAGGTCTTGCGCAGACCCCCTGACACTTTTGAACGTCAGAACCCTTAGCCTTAGGTCCTCTCGATAGGTAAAATTTAGAGAGATCGAAAAGACCCTTATCCGACTACCGTTTAAATAGAAGAGAGCAGAAAGGGGTCTTTATTCGATCATCAACCAGAATTTCAGCAAATAATTTTAAAAGAGATCGGAGGAGGGTTTCTTATCCGATTCTCACCTAAAACTTTAACAAACAACTTAAAAGAGGTCGGAGGAGAGTTCTTATCCGATCCTCGAGCTAAAATTTTAATAAATATTAAAAGAGATCGGAGGAGAGTTCTTATCCGATTCTCAGCTAAAACTTTAATAAATATTAAAAGAGATCGGAGGAGAGTTCTTATCCGATCCTCAAGCTAAAATTTTAATAAACATTAAAAGAGATCGGAGGAGAGTCCTTATCCGATCTTCAAGCTAAAATATTAAAAGAGATCGGAAGAGAGTTCTTATCCGATTCTCAATTCAAAATTTTTAAAAGAGATCGGAGGAGAGTTCTTATCCGATTCTCAAATTGAATTTTAACCAAATAGCCCTTCAAACAAAACTAATATACAACAGTAACTCACTAAGGTCATCTCATTTACTTATGTATCTGGGTAATCCAAACTTAGTGAAAAATTAAATATTCCTTTTTGTTAAAAGGATTAACATTTCCATTCAAGCCCTCCTAACTAATTTATAAAAAATGAGAAGTTAAATCTACTTACCCTTATTAAGGGACGAGGTGGGGTGCCTAACACCTTCCCCACCCGTTTACGGACCCCGAACTTAGATTCTCTGTTTTGAAGTGGTTTTATTTCAATTTGTCTTCACAAATGGTTTTCTTTAGTTTCCCTCAAAACTAAGGTGGCGACTCCTCATTCTTTTCCACTTCGGTGAGAGTTCGTTCAGGCAACCGCAAAATCCCTTGCGACAGCTTGGCGACTCCACTGGGGACCTTGTTTCAACTCAACCCCGGTCTAGAGGTCCAAAAGTAGATTTAATTTTTCAATCAAATTATAGTTAGGTGGGCTCACCTGGTAATATTTTATGTGTTAATTTTTGTTTATTCCTACTAACTGTTCCGCTTGTTTTGCTTGTTTTACTCCTTACAGTGCTCTTCGTTTGAAAAAAAAGGAAAAAAAAGAAAATGGGAAAAATAAAATCCCCCTGAATTGGGAAGAGGTAAAGATGTCCCTTCACACACTGAACAGTCACATGATGTCCTCACACACTTCAGCCCTATACCCGGGCTTTCTTACCCTTTTAGGAAAGTAGGAGGGGGTCATGTAGCGGTACCCGTGGGTTCTACCCCGTTAGTATCCGTGAATGCTTCTGCTCAAATTGAAACTCGTTCTATTCACTGTGATATCCGTGGAATTTTCCAGACAATATCATGGGGATAGAATGAGGCTCTACTATTTATAGTAGGGGCAATTTGGGAACCTGTGGCTCTTAGAAAACTAGATCCTGAGTTAAACCATCACGATAGCTGAAAGTCGTAGTAAGCTACCTTATAAGATAGAACTATCCAATTAGGTAGCACTCATCCGGTATCAGGAGTCTCCTTATCCTAGGACAAAAGGGGCATACTTACTCTTACCCTATTCTGTTTATTTTATTTTGTTCTTACTTTTAAAGGTAATCTTGAATCATATTGTTAAGAAAACCTACACATTTTCCTACTTTGATAAATGTGTAGGTACCGCTCTGCCAACAATGTAATGCAAGATTACCTGAATTTATCCTGCTAACGAGTTTTTCCGCAGGCATCACCAAACCAAAAGTCTGTAAAAATGATAGGCATCATTTTTATCATGGCATCCTCGAGTCAGTCGGCAGAAGAAGTTCAGAATGCTAAACTTTGGTCCAAATCAGCTCGTACTCCAGTACCCCCGCAAAATGATGTTTCCAAGGCACATGCTAACTTGCTACCTTCATTGGATCTGAATAAAATTGAGGTCAGAATGAACAGCCTCGAGGGTCTGTCTAACGGTTGGAGGTCGCTTCCCGATCAGGTCAAGGCACGATTTGAGAAGAAGTACGGGAGGATTGCAACCCTAATGCAAGTCAATGTCCAAATCCCGGCATTAAAGGCCATGCTGTCGGTTTGGAGTCCTAAGTATGGAGTATTCTCTTTCAATGATATTGATACAGTTCCCACTATGGAAGAATATCAGACATTACTAGAGATTCCTTACCTAACGCAAAATCGGATCTACCTTCATCTCGAGCATAGGCAGGCTTGGAAACGATTGGCACATATGATGGGTATTTCCCCAAAAGAAGTAAAGTCAAAAGAAACTGTCAAAGGAAACACGCATGGTTGGTATTGGACACATCTCAAGAAGTGGTTAGATCAATACATCCAAGAGGAACAGTGGGATTGAGCTTCAGTGACACTCGCCTTGGGAATCTATGGCTTGATTTTGTTCCCGGGACCATCGGGAATCATAACCTGCAGCACGGGGGAAGTATTCTGGCGAAAAAGCGGAGGTCAATCCGACATCGGCAATTCTTGCGGAGACCTTATTAACCCTTACCTACTGCAGACAACAGGGCAAAGGGTCCATTAAGTGTTGTTCTCAATTGTTGTACCTCTGGATTATCAGTCACATGTGTCCTGTGGAGACAAAAGGATGGACTTGGTACCTTGACCAGCCTCCCATCGAGAAGATGACCCGGTTGGTAATCAGTCCGAAGAATGAACAGCAGTGGCGGGAACGGATTTTGAGTTTCAATAGCCATGATTACTGTTGGAGGAAACTGTGGGCATCAGGCCAATCCGTTTTGATCAGCACGGGAGGTAATCGACAAGATCCTAATCGGAGTAACCGGATACACAAGTTACACTCCAGCATTGGTAATGAGGCAGTTTGGCTCAACACAGTCCAGAATCAACATTGAAAAATACCACCAAGGTCATTTCTACCATGAGCTCAAGGAAGAGGAAGGGTTGAAAATGGCTCGCAGATCTTGGGAAAACATCTCTCTGATGGAAAGGTCGCCTAAAGGTCCATGTGCCACACGCGATTATCTTGAATGGAGGGCTGACAAGGACCGAGAACACTCAACTGCAGAATTCAAAGACAGCGACCCTCGCCGAAACGTCCTATTAGAAGAAGCTGATAATCGTCTGGCTGACTAACTACAAAAGGCAAATACCGAGAACTCACAATTGCAAGAACAAATGAAACAGTTGGAGGACCAACAGTAGAACCTTAAAAGAAAGGTGAGAAGACTCAGGGAAGAGGCAAGGGCCGAAAAGATAGGGTTCGAAGAGCAAGAGGAACAATGGGAAAAGGAAAAAGACTTTCTCCAAGCTGTGGTAAAAGAAGTAGAAATACAAAATAGTAAGCTTCAGGAAAAATAAAATACCAAGAAATACTCGTTGAGGAGTATAAACAAGAAGACAAAAAGAAGAAGCTCGAATTGAAAGAACAGGCACTACTCATCAACGATATCTTGAAAGAATGTGCTAAGGAAAGGAAGGAGAAAGAAAGACAAGCTGCTCTCTATTAAGAGCTGAAAGAGAATGTCGACCAGCTGGAGAGAACGATAGCACAGGGAAAACAAGAATTATTACCTGAATCCGAGTATGCTCTGAAAGCATTCGACCCTGCCAAACAAGAAGAAAGGTTATATGAGTATCTTAGAAAATGTCATCTCATTATAAAGAACCTCCCAGAGCCTAGACCGATGTAAAGAATACGGTGTACAAATTATTCAGTTAATGAAATAATTTTTGGACCATTGTTTAGCAAATTTGTGAATGAATAATATGACTCCTGTAGGAACTCCCTCGCTAGGGTTATGTGAAAATTGAATGAGCTATATGGACAGGTATCATAAATGCGCATTCAATCCAGTCATTCACAGTCAGACTATCGAATGATGCCATGATAAAGTTGATGCAACCATCCTTTCGCAGATTTCATTCTGGCTCCCAAATGCCACTGTATCCTTCGTCCGGACCAGGACTTTTAGTTTTTTTTTACAAAATTCTAAATTTGTTAAAACCTTTTTTTACTCCTTACAGAAAATCAACATTGCTTCAAACAAGGCAAGTCTGACCAAGCACACGGTTCAACCCAAGCGAGTGTACTTAACAAGATCTCGAACAAAGAAGATAATGGAAGATCAGGAACAAGTACAGAACCTACAAGGGCAGGTTTCCGAATTGAAGGATCAGGTCTCAGAACTTATGAGACTAATGAGGGAAATGTCCCAGAATAAACCTGCTTCAGAACCTAACTTACCACTACCTCCTCCACCTCCTACAACAATGGATCCTCACCAAGCTTCAACTTCTTTTACCTTTCAGTCGCCTATTCCGGACCCGACAATCACTGTCAATCCGGCTACCATGAATAATGACCTACCTTACTCTCATTACCCAACCGTTTCAAACACCAACCCATACCCTTCAATTCTAATCCCTCCAGTTCACTCCACCCCTCACCTCCCAACTGGGGGAGCATTTCATGCAGTGGGAGGAGAAAATAAGACGAGAGAAAACGAGAAACTATTTGCTCTAGAAGAGAGATTGAGAGCAATCGAAGGACTGAATATGTATGGTTCAGTCGATGTGGCATCGCTTAGATTGGTTCCTGATGTGGTAGTGCCGCCCAAGTTCAAAGTCCCTGATTTCGATAAGTACACTGGGAATTCAGACCCTCGCATTCACTTGGCCACCTATATCGCCAAGATGTCCGCTCTGACAGATGATGACAGACTGCTAGTCCACTTCTTTCATGAGAGCCTCTCCGGGGCAGCCCTAAGGTGGTGCATTCAGTTGGACAGAAGCAAACTGCGCTCCTGGAAGGATTTAGCTGATGCCTTCCTAAGACAGTACAAATTTAACTGTGATGTGGCCCCTACAAGGAGGGACCTCCAGAACCTGGTGCAGAAAGACAGGGAAAGCTTCAAGGAGTATGCCCAGAGATGGAGAGAAAAGGCGGCAGAAGTACACCCCCCGGTGACCGACAATGAGCTATGCTCTCTGTTCATCGAGACTTTGAAAGCTCCTTACTTCAACTTGATGATTGGAAACACTTCCAACAGCTTCTCCGACATCATCCAGGCCGGTGAAAGAATAGAGGCCAATTTAAGAATGGGACGACTGCAGGAGTTGGCTGAGAACCCTGCAAAGAAGACTGCCAATTTTGGCAAGAAAAAGGAGGGTGATGTGCATTCCATCACCCGGCAGAATAATTATTCCCCACTTCCCCAAAATAACTACCGGCCATATCCTTCCCCTCATGGCCAAACCATCGCAAACATGCCGCCTCCTTTCCCGAATTATCCACACCCGCGCCCACAGTATCCCCCACCTACAAATTACCAACCTAGACCACCTCCTCCTCTTGCTCAATCGAGACCACCACAAAACAATCCAAGACCCCCGAGAAACCCTGATCCACCTCTTCCCCTCTCGCTCAGTGAAATATACCGATACCTTATCAGTATAAACCAGATTGTACCCGTTCCCCTAGACCCAATTCAGCCTCCATATCCCAGGTGGTATGATGCCACTGCCCGTTGTGAGTATCATGGAGGGGCACAAGGGCATTCAACTGACAATTGCGGAGCACTCAGAGGGAGAGTGCACGCTTTAATCCGGAATAGATGGCTGAAAATTGAGGGAAATGGTTCCCTCCCTAATGTTACCTCAAACCCATTGCCCAACCATAATGCGGGCAATGGTGTAAATATGATAGAGTCTGACGGAGAGAGGTCGACACCGGAGGTAGACGAGCTGATTCCTCACTTTGAGGATATTTTTGCCGTGGCAATGAAGGAAGGCTACCTTTGCCCTCAGGCATCAAAATCAGTAGAGGATACGGGATGTCCTTACCATGGGGGGGCAGCTGATCATGAGCTGCAGGACTGTGAGGAATTTAAGCAAGAGGTTCAGAACTTATTATCCCTCAAAGTTCTGAGGTGCCAGACAAGGTCTAAGACGGAAGGGGGAGTGAACACAACTAGATACAGCTAGAATGCTTCTACCTCTAAACCCAGAATCACCTTCTCACCCCCAGTAGCCTCACCGCCAGTAACGGTTATCCGAGCTCCTCCTCAGCTCCCTGTCACCAATACTCACGTTGTCCCTTGGAACTATAATTTCCAAGTTTTCACTCAAGGAGCGTCAAGCAGTACATCAGCTCCTAATCTTGCCTCACCTGCGGCACCACCAAAACCATGTTTTACTCCTCATGAGCATTTTAAAATGACTTATGCCGGACCTACCGCCAGTACTACTCCCCAGGTTAATCTTCAGCCCGTTGCTGCCACAAAATCCTCCCCACCTGAGCAAGAAGTCGAGTTTATAACTTGAAGTGGGAGGTGTTACGGGAACGAAGAGAAAGAAAAGAGAAAAGGGAAAGTAAAGATGGGAGAGTCACCGAAGAATACAGAAGAGGAGGTTGAAAAGACAGGGGAAGTAGAGCCTGCCGGACATAAAGAAGAGGAGGAGCTGCTGCTCCAAATAATGAAACAAAGTAAGTATGATGTGGTGGAGCAATTAAGAAAGACACCTGCCCGAATTTCACTGTTATCACTGATCCTGAGCTCAGAAGTGCACCGACAAGCCTTGCAGAGAATCCTAGATCAGGCCTTTGTAAACCCCGACATCACTCCGGGACAATTTGAGAAGATAGTGGGACAAATCCAGGCGTCCAGTTTTGTTACTTTCTCGGAAGACGAGATAGACCCAGCGGGTTTAAGGCACACTAAAGCTCTGCATGTAACAGTGAAATGTAAGGGTTGTATAGTAGCCAAGGTACTTATTGATAACGGATCAGCTCTCAATGTACTCCCTAGTGCTACCTTGGCTAGGTTGCCAGTTGATCAATCAGATATACGTCAAAGTGCTATGGTGGTAAGAGCCTTTGACGGTACCAGAAGAGAAGTGTTGGGAGATATTGATTTACCACTCCAAATTGGCGCATGTACCTTCAACGTCACATTCCAGGTGATGAATATTGAGCCGGCCTACACTATGTTGCTGAGGAGGCCTTGGATCCATTCTGCAAACGCTGTTCCCTCAACTCTGCACCAGAAGATAAAATACATTATGGACGGCAAAATCATCACTGTAAGAGGAGAAGAAGCCATTTTGGTCACCAAGCCACAATCACTCCCTTATGTGGAAGCGGCCGAGGAGTCGTTGGAAAGCTCCTTCCAGGCCCTTGAGTTGCAAGAAACCAGAAATGAAGGGGCTATGGCTATGGTAGCCAAGATAATGTCAAGGAGTGGGTACAAAGAAGGCAAAGGCCTAGGCGCCACATTACAGGGAATCGTTGAACCCATACCGACTATCCAGAAGATAGGCCGCTGCGGTTTGGGATATGAGGAAGATGCCCTTATGAATGGGCGATTCTGGATGAGGAAAATGCTTCGGGATCAAAGATTTGACCAAAAAATGGGAAAAGGGAAGGTAGTCCCGAGAATCGCGGAGATCTTCACCGAACCGGTCATTGAAAATCCGGCAGATGTGGAAGAATCACTTGATGAACCATCCATTGATGTCATCCACCTGGATTCCTTGTATGAGGCTCTGGTCTCGCCGATAGCTGAGGGGCAAGAGTTGGACAACTGGACAGCAGAGGACATCCCTGTACTTAATTTCGAGTAAAGTACCTTTGGTTATCTACACTTGATCATTTCGTCCATGATGACAAGTGTAACATTGTAAATGGACCCTTTTCTTATGTCATAAATTTTTAATGAATTAATAGCGCATTTATTTCCAATTCTTTTCTCCATTTGAATTCCATCCTTATAATACATTCTATTTTCGCTCATTCAGGAACATTCATCAATTAACACCTAATAATTCAATAGACTCGGAAATTCCTCTGGTTAATTTTGAAACCCCTATAACTGCCATTACTTCAAGTGATTCTGAGGTGGAGCTCACAGAAGAAAGCGATGAAAGGGATGAACCTTCCCTAGTGCCTTGTGGCGATGAAACACGCACCATAAACCTAGGCACGGAAGAAGTGAAGAGGGAACTTAAGGTTGTGGAGAGCGAAGAATTGGGAGATATGATCAGTTTGCTTAGAGAATTCCTGGACGTATTTTCCTGGAGCTATGATGATATGGTTGGCTTGGACCCCCAGATAGTGGCACACAAAATTCCCCTTATTCCGGGGACAATCCCGGTGAAACAGAAACTAAGAAGAATGAATCCTGACACACTGCTCAAAGTTCGGGATGAAGTCAAGAAACAGTATGATGCTGGATTCCTGGAAGTAGTCAAATATCCCCAATGGATAGCTAACGTTGTCCCGGTAATGAAGAAGGACGGGAGAGTTAGGGTGTGCGTTGATTACAGGGATCTTAATAGAGCAAGCTTAAAGGATGATTTCCCTCTCCCCCACATTGATGTGTTAGTAGACAATGCTGCGGGATTGGGCAGATGTTCATGCATTGATGGGGCATCTGGGTACAATCAAATCCCAATGGATGAGGAAGACAAAGAGAAAACCGCTTTTATCACTCAATGGGGAGTATTTTGCTATCGGGTCATGCCTTTCGGGTTGAAGAATGCCAGTGCTACCTATCAACGTGCTATGGTCACATTATTCCACGATATGATGCATAAAGAAGTGGAGGTATACGTGGATGATATGATCATCAAATCTAGGGGAGAAGAGAGCCACGTGCAGATGGTGAGGAAAGTATTTGAGAGACTCAGGAAATATCAGTTGAAACTGAATCCCGCCAAATGCATATTCGGAGCTAGGTCAGGGAAATTGTTGGGATTCATAGTGAGCGAGAAGGGAATAGAGGTAGATCCCGATAAAGTTCGAGCTATTCAAGAGATGCCATCCCCAAGAATAGAAAGGGAGGTGCGCAGTTTCCTAGGAAAATTGAACTATATATCAAGGTTTATTTCCAATCTCACCACTAAGGCCGAGCCTATTTTTAGACTGCTCCGAAAGAACAACACCACTCAATGGGATTCAGTTTGTCAAAAGGCTTTCGAGATAATCAAGCAGTATCTGTCAAGCCCACCAGTATTGGTTCTACCCGTGGCGGGAAGGCCTCTGATCCTGTATATGGCAGTCCAACAGAACTCGATGGGATGTGTTTTGGGACAACATGATGACACTGGCCGAAAAGAGAGGGCTATCTATTACCTGAGTAAAAAGTTCAATGATTGTGAGTCAAGGTACTCTTTCTTAGAGAAGACTTTCTGCGCGTTAGCCTGGACGGCAAACCGCCTCAAGCACTACATGTTGAATCACAAGACATGGCTCATCTCCAGGATGGATCCTATCAAATATGTATTCGAAAGCCTATTCGTACCACGCAGGATAGCCAAGTGGCAGGTCATACTCTCCCAATATGACATAGTCTATATGACCTGAAAGGCGGTGAAAGGTAGCATGATCGCTGACCTCCTAGCAGAAAATCCTATTCAGGATTATGAAGCCCTGGATTTCGAGTTCCCTGATGAGCATATTAATGAAGTAGACTGCGAAGAAGAGGGGCCAGCCGATGTATGGGAAATGTATTTCGACGGAGCTGTCAATTTGTCCGGTAATGGAATTGGAGCTGTGTTGATATCCCCGGATGGAAAACACTTTCCGATAGCTATCAAGTTGAGATTTGACTACACCAACAACGTCACGGAATACGAAGCTTGTGTGATAGGTCTACAGGCTGCCATCAAAATGAAAATCAGGAAGTTAAAGGTATATGGAGACTCAGCTCTGATCATTTATCAGGTCAAGGGAGAATGGAAAACTAAGGATCCTAAGCTAATCCCGTATCAGAAGTACTTACTAGAGCTGATTAAGAAATTCGAAGAAATCTCTTTCACTCATCTTAGCAGAGACAAGAATCAATTTGCTGATGCCTTAGCTACTCTAGCTGTTATGGCTCAAATCGAAGAAGGGCAGATGACTCAGATATTGAAGATTAAGACAAAGAATGAGCCAGCTTATTGCTTCGTGATTGAAGAAGAACCTGATGATGAACCTTGGTACCATGACATCCTGGTCTACTGCAAAACCCAAGAATTCCCTTCGGGGGCAAGCAAAAACGAAAAGAGGATGATTCAGAGATTAGCATTGGGATACTTCCCCAGTGGAAAGACCCTATACAAGAGGAGCTCCAACGGCGAATTGTTGAGATGTGTGGATGCAAAGGAGGCGAAGAAAATCCTTTTCGAGACTCATGAAGGGAACTGTGCCACCCATACTAATGGACATATGATGGCTAAGCAAATCATGTGACGAGGATATTTCTGGACCACCATGGAAAAAGACTACATCGAATATTTCCGAAAATGCCATAAGTGTCAGATCTACGCAGATCCGATAAATGTCCCACCTCACAAATTGTTCAATCTCGTCTCACCATGGCCTTTCGTAATGTGGGGCATCGACGTGATTGGTCCCATCAACCCTAAGGCATCCAATGGGCACAGATTTGTCCTGGTAGCAATCGACTATTTTTCTAAATGGGTCGAAGCCACGTCATACGCCCATATTACACAGAACACGTTTCTCAAATTCCTCAGAAACAATATCATCTGCTGGCATGGCCTCCCCAATGAAATCATCACTGATAATGCCAAAAATCTGAATGGTCCGAAGATTCAGAAATTGTGTGATCAATACAAGATCCGACATCTCAACTCCTCCCCATACCGTCCCCAGATGAATGGAGCGGTGGAAGCCGCAAAGAAAAATCTCAAAAGAATAATCCGAAAAATGACAGTCACGTATAAGGATTGGCATGATATGCTACCCTACACTCTTCACGCATATTGGACTTCTGTAAGGACCTCCACTGGTGCAACTCCATACTCATTGGTTTACGGGATGGAAGCAGTATTACCTATTAAAGTTGAAATTCCTTCCTTAAGGATTCTGAAGGAATCGGGGATTGATGAGTCAGAATGGATCCAGTCAAGGTTGGATCAGTTAAACTTGCTGGACGAGAAAAGGTTAACAGCAGCATATCATGGGCAATTATACCAGAAGAGAATGGCTAGGGCATTTGACAAAGGCGTTCGCCCACGCAAATTCCAACCCAGGGACCTGATTCTGAAGAAAGTACTGTCAAATCAAAACGATCCCCGGGGTAAATGATCACCAACCTACGAGGGACCCTATGTGGTTAAAAAGGCATTTTCTGGAGGAGCCTTGATCTTGACCCACATGGACGGTGAAGAATTGCCAAGACCTATGAATGCTGACACCGTCAAGAGATACTATGCCTAAAAAAAAAAAAAAAAAAAGGGGTAGGAGTGAAAACCCGAAAGGACGCTCCCAGCAAAATGTGTGAAAGAAGGCGAAAACCCCGAAGGGGCGCTTTCTGTAAAATGAGTGAAGGATGAAAACCCGAAAGGGCGTCCTGAAAGAGCGAGCTAAAAAAAAAAAAAGGAGGAAATCTAGGAGCAAAAACCCAAAAAGGGCGCCCCTGGAACCAGAAAATGGAGAAATAAGGGAGAAGCACGAAACCGAGAAGGGAAAATGAATCATCACGACATGAAACTTCAGAAATGTTTGAAATAATGGCAGTTAAGGGATTTCAAAGCCAGCCACAAGGAATATGTGAGATCTATTCTTGTACCCTTTTCCTTTGAAATTCTATCTTTGTTTTTATTAAAGCTATAATAAAGTCATATTTCGTTCCCTATGCTTTTATCTTCCCTTTATACTCACTCTTTAACATTATCTTTCTGCAATCTTGTTATTTAATGCGCTATTAATCTGTTAAAATTTTTTGCCATAAGATTAGGATTTGACAATTGATAACCTCACGTACTTTACAATGAGATTTACAGGGAATAACTTGGAGAAAAGGGGGTAGGGGTGAAAACCCGAAAGGGCGCTCCTAGCAAAATGTGTGAAAGAAGGCGAAAACCCCAAAGGACCTATGTCAGATTACATTGAAAATAAAATATATCATTTGGGCGATCTCAGAGACCGGTGGAACATCCCATCTAAAGGACCTATGTCAAAGTCAACATTGTGACTGATCCAAAGGATGTCATCGACCGGAACCGAGCCGCTATCAGAACACCCAATGTGGAGGAAAGCCGCTATCGAAACACCCAATGTGGTGAGAAGCTGAATAAACTTGGAAGAGCAACCGCCAAGGGTCGGCGGAACATTAGTAGTCTTCTCGGCCGAAATCGGTTCGCCGATTATACCGGTCGAACGACTCGAGATCGGCACGATCAAGGTCCACGATCTAGATCGGTTAATTGGTCCAGTTCTCTCACCATCATCAGACAAGGTTATCACGATTATTCGAGCACCGGGGTCGTAAATTTTCAGTCGGGGAATAAAGAGGTCCATCGGAAAGGGATCAACAGCCACAATCATGGCCGGAACTTCTGCCAGAGCAGCTAGAACTGGAAAGTAAGAAGGAAGAGAGGAAAATCGAATGAAGAAAGTCTCTTCTGTCAGGGGTATATATAGGGGAAAATCGGGCATTTATTGCTAAGCAGAAAACGAAGTGGACGCTTCGGGAATCGAGGGGAATTAATGCTTTGACCAGACCGGGCCTGGTTAAGGGAAATATTGGAATAATAGAGATCGGAAGAGGGGAGATCGGTATGAAAGATCGGAGAAGGATCATGTTAAGAAGATCAGAAAGGAAGAGAGAGCAGAAAACAAAAGGAATAAGGCACCTACCGCCGTCACCATAATCAGAGCCGAGGTAGTTAAAGCGCTGCAGGTAAAATCTCAACCGCACGCCCCAGAATCGCCCGCATTTCTGACATGCGTACGTTAGGACAGCGCTGTACATCCTAATCTCCACCGAAGAAGAAAATGACAAGATCAGCGCCTTTCACTCCTAGCCCTCGGATCGCCCCGGACAAGAGAATTTGGGACCGTCAGATTAGAAGAAGAAAATGACAAATATTATGAAGGGGATCTCAGCCGTCCGTTCTGATCCTCTTTAATTCCTGAGCCTCAGATCATATCCTTCGAAATCCTGACCCTCCATCTCCCTCAAAATAGATCCTGACCCTTCATGGGGAGCACCCGGTTCCTATAAATACCTGCATGAAAACTGTTCAAAGGGAGGGACGGAGAAAAAAAAGGAAGTTACTATAGCGGAAGAACTCTGAAATTTAATTCAGGTCGTTACTCCGCTTTCATAAGAAGAACTTTTGGAACCAGTTTTCTGAAGGTTTTTCTTAAAAGATTTGGAACACAGAAACTTTCCATTTTTAGCCTGCTTCATCATCCATGGCGTTCACATTTTGCAGTTCCTTGTTATCTTTATTTTCACTTCCATCGCCCATGCTCAAATCTCATTTAAACTCGGGTATAATTCTGACTCGATTGCATTTAGTGAAGCACTCTTTGTTCCAAGGCGAACCTTAGTCTCCTGGCTATCAATTTGCAATCTTATTGCGTTTTGTGATTCTCGGTTAGTTCACTAGAATCGACTCCTTACAGGTCAGTATTCATATTGCCATTTTATTAAGTTTAGTTCTTGTTTTACGCATTTCCATTCTTCTTTCTTTATGTATGTTATTTTCTTTAAGTTCATATCACGCTAGAAAGATACAGAAGAAGGTTGTGCTCTAGTTTATTTCCGTATCGATACCTTTGTTAACCTTTATTATTTCTGAGCGTAAGTCATCTAGTTCCAAGCGATACATAAGTAGTTGGATGAGATGTAGGTAATGGCAGCTTAAGAGTCCTTTTAAAATGATGAAAGGTCTGAATAATAAGCCTGGAAAATGGTAAAGCTGAGTCACTAGAATAATTCAATAGGTCATAGGGCAAGACGTCATAAGACAGAGTAAAACCATACCCTGGATAACTAAATGGAATAGATCGGCTACCAAAAATGCTGGTGGAGCGACCATATAGGAAGGTCAGAGGATTCGGTTTGGCATCCCCTGCCCAGTCCTAAGGTACCAATAAGTTAAAAAGGTCTTGCGCAGACCCCCTGACACTTTTGAACGTCAGAACCCTTAGCCTTAGGTCCTCTCGATAGGTAAAATTTAGAGAGATCGAAAAGACCCTTATCCGACTGCCCTTTAAATAGAAGAGAGCAGAAAGGGGTCTTTATTCGATCATCAACTAGAATTTCAGCAAATAATTTTAAAAGAGATCGGAGGAGGGTTTCTTATCCGATTCTCACCTAAAACTTTAACAAACAACTTAAAAGAGGTCGGAGGAGAGTTCTTATCCGATCCTCGAGCTAAAATTTTAATAAATATTAAAAGAGATCGGAGGAGAGTTCTTATCCGATTCTCAGCTAAAACTTTAATAAATATTAAAAGAGATCGGAGGAGAGTTCTTATCCGATCCTCAAGCTAAAATTTTAATAAATATTAAAAGAGATCGGAGGAGAGTCCTTATCCGATCTTCAAGCTAAAATATTAAAAGAGATCGGAAGAGAGTTCTTATCCGATTCTCAATTCAAAATTTTTAAAAGAGATCGGAGGAGAGTTCTTATCCGATTCTCAAATTGAATTTTAACCAAATAGCCCTTCAAACAAAACTAATATACAACAGTAACTCACTAAGGTCATCTCATTTACTTATGTATCTGGGTAATCCAAATTTAGTGAAAAATTAAATATTCCTTTTTGTTAAAAGGATTAATATTTCCATTCAAGCCCTCCTAACTAATTTATAAAAAATGCGAAGTTAAATCTACTTACCCTTATTAAGGGACGAGGTGGGGTGCCTAACACCTTCCCCACCCGTTTACGGACCCCGAACTTAGAATCTCTGTTTTGAAGTGGTTTTATTTCAATTTGTCTTCACAAATGGTTTTCTTTAGTTTCCCTCAAAACTAAGGTGGCGACTCCTCATTCTTTTCCACTTCGGTGAGGGTTCGTTCAGGCGATCGCAAAATCCCTTGCGACAAATGGTATGTGGATACATATGGCATCAAAGATTAGAGAAGCAGCCAGAAAAGTACTTAGAGAGTTTAGAGAACATGGACCACCCTCAAAAGAGATATGGTGGTGGAATGAGGAAGTATAAAAGGCACTGAAGAGAAAAAGAGAATGGTATAAGAAATTACCTAAGTGTGATAATAATGAGGCATATGAACAATACAAGATAGCAAAGAAAGAGGCAAAAAAGGCAGTTAGTCAAGCAAGAGCGCAGGTCTTTAAAAAGTTATATGAGAAACTTAGAACTAAAAAAGGGAAGAAAGATATTTATAGTTTAGCAAGAAGGAGAGAAAAGAAATGTCAAGATCTCAATCAAGTTAGGTGCATTAAGAATAAAGAAGGAAAAGTGTTGGTGAAAGATGATGACATTAAAGAAAGATGAAGAAATTATTTTGATGATCTCTTTAATGATAGTCAAAGTGGTAATAGCCGGAATATAAACTACATAGCAATAGAAAAGAATGTGAATTATACTAAAAGGATTAGATCTTTAGAAGTAAAAGAAGTACTTAAGAGAATGAAAGTAGGTAAAGCCTATGGACTTGATGGAATACCAATTGAAGTGTGGAAGTGTTTAGGAGATGTGTGAGTGGCATCGTTAACTAAATTGTTTAATAAGATTATAAACTCAAAGAAAATATAGGTTGGGAGTGGCATGGCTTTAGAAGTATGATTTAAACTACTTTGCAGGTTGGGTAGATCCTAGGTATAGGGGGGACTCTACCAAATTTTCGATATAACTTAGGGTGTCTTTAGTTTTTTTTAAGCTTGTATTGAGTCAATTATATTAAATAATTGTAATGTAATTGTCAGCTGAGCCGCAACAGCCTTCCTCCTCCGCCCAGCCACCACAGTGACCTCGGTTTATGTCTATGAGTAAAACATTAATTTTAACTATAATTTCAATATTATATATCTTCAAGGCATGCCCATGCATCACTTATAAATATATATTTACGTAGTTAAATACTAGACACGCTTTATATTGCATTGTTAATTGATGAAATAAATATGGATGTTGTTTTATGGTAATTTGGAGCTGTGTGCGTGTAGTGTGTGTGTGTGTGTGTTGTGATATTGGATATGGGTAGACGTGATTGAAGCTTGACTCGCTGGGACCCAATCCTATTGTGGTTAAGACGGGGTAGGCACAGCTTGAGTTAATCTCGCTGGCCCTCGCGTTTGGACTATTAAGAGAAAATCCGACTTGAGATATACTCACTGGCAGATGTTGGATTTAAGAGAGTTGTTTAGGGGATCAGTTCTCATATATATATCTAGCCTTAGATAGCTATAGAAATTGTACTTAAAATTAGTATTTTACTCTCTGAGTCGAGCGCTCACTCTTGTTCATCTTATTTTTTCAGGATACGGGAGATTTCTTGTTGAGTTTTAACTTGCCTCTCTCATTCCCAGGTCATTTAGTAATATCTGTTATGTTTTGTATAACTTTACTAAATTATAGAACTCCGCATGTGTTCGAAGTATTTTATTTAATTTGGGTCTGTAATATAATGCCATGTTGGATCTATAAATCTATTAAATGCATGTATGATTGGCTTGGATGAGAGAGCTGAGCTCTCATTTGATTTTATGACATGATGAGTATGTGGAGGGTAAGCTGAGCTCTTCAAATTGATATATATTGTGCTTACAGGTCAGGTGAGTAAAAAACTCCCGGTTGGGTGGTCTATGTTATGTTCGGACTCTGTCCAGTTGATTTTTTGAAATTGATTTCAATATGGGCTTTAGGATTGGGTTGAAGAATAGTTAGGCTTACTACGGGCCTCGGGAGCTTTAGGTTGGCCCAGGTTCTAGTGTTGATGTAGCTCATAGGTTGGGTCATGACATTAACAGCTCTATTTAACAACATAATGTAATTGTTTCAATGTTAATAGTTTAGAGTATATTTGTTAAAAAAAAAAATTGGGGCACAATAGTTAAAAACCTCAAAGTTTAGGATCTTTTCAGACATTGTCCCTAATATTAAAGACAAACAACTATTTAGTCTTTAAATATCATCATCATTATCGTTTTGTCTCCTCTTTCTTTATATTCCCCTCCTTGGTTCCTCTTTTCTCCCTATCTTATTTTGTTGTACAGCTTCAATCCCTATACTTCTACAAAAGTATCTCTATTATAGAATTTCATTAGGATCAAATTAAGTGGTTACATAACATGCATTTATGAGGATTATTGAACTGAGCTCTCTAGCTATGTTATGATCATACTAATGTTTATAGGTTGTGAGGTCAAGTTGAGCCCCTTTATTTTGTTATATTGCATGTCTGATATATCTGAATGCATGTTTCCCTATGTGTTAACATAATTAAATGTTAACATAATTTGTGACACCCCTTACCCGTCTACAGTGTAGCCGAGCAAGTTATGCCACTCAGTGTGTCGGAACACCAATTCATGTTTCAATTTCTATTAATCCCTTTTTATTCATTTATTTATAATTTTTGATAAATCTAAATTTTTCCAGAAATTTTATAGAAAATCCGGCAGAGTGCCGGCTATAAATTGGAAAACAGTTCTTCTGAACCTGTTTAAAAACACTTCCAATATAATTATAATCTCAATCTCAATCAACCACCAACATTTTTCAACAATTTCTCAAATCAATTCAATATCTCAAAATTCACATTCATCTCATATCACACCCAATTCAATGAGAAATACTCATATTTTTTTCTGAACACAGCTCATAGGTAATTACAGCAAAAATATGATTACATGAGTTTATAATATACATAACAAAAGTTTACAAATACAAAAGACTTAGGTAGCCCAATGTCCTATCAATGCACTGCAATTTGTGAGGTGACTTTGAACTCTGAGTGTAGATCTGAAAACTCACCCTGTATGAGGTCTGCTAGACTCCCCAGCTATGTCTCAGTACCTGTGCGTGGCAAAAGCGACGCGCTAAGTAATTCTGCTTAGTGGTGACAATATAAAATAAAATAAAATAAAATAATAACATGTATGCAAAATGTATGTTTACATTTTTGGTAGAATTAATTTCAAATATTTATTGCAATATTATTCGATTAAAGTTTGGTAAGATTTATTAATATTGCCCGAGTAACCTATACTAGTTGACTGGACTGGATAAATGGGAAAACTGGTACTGGACACTAAGTACCTCGGACCATCACACCATCGATCACATCGTGTCTCCCGGTGTGCAACAGAACAGCTAATAAGCTGTAATAATTATCGGGGATTAAACCCCAGCATAAAACTCAATATCATAGCCAAAGGTTATTATGTCACAGAATGGCATGGAAAGCCATGAAATACAGAATGGCATGAAGCCATATGCAGTACTGCTAACAGAACCCTATTGGCATGCCAAACTATCCAAACCAATCACATTAGGCCTACTAGGGCATTTAATACTTTTTATTTATGTAATTCTTTGAAATTGAATTTTTATGATTACTATTCATTTCATTGGTCAACCAAAATATTGACTTTTGCATTGGCAATAGGTAAATTAGTTTAAATATCATCAACATACCACATTTTTCATTTTAAACTTGTTGGTATTGGTTGCCAATACCATCTCTAAGCTTAATGTGAATTGGACAGAATTTTTAGTTTTCAAGCTTTGGGTTTACTGTTCCATTAGTTATTGTTGCAGTGGGAATTTGGAAAAATGATAAACATGAAAGTTGTTCCTTATTTTGTCTAGTTGAATTTCCTTTTTTGAATCACTCCATGTGGAGTTTTGTAGCTCAAGTTATGGTCCAAAAACCACAACTGGCCGGATTGAAATTTTTCTAGACTGACCATATCTACAGTGCAGTGAACAGTGACTTCAACTCACTTGTTGAATAGGTTCTGATCATAATTTGGGTTAGGTTACTTCATGAAAGTTGTTGGTCTATATCTCAGCTTGTTGTGGGTAAACTTTCAGGTCAATTGGACCATTCTACACTGAGTTATGGCCAAATGACCAAATACTGTTCATTTGGTCATTCTGCAGAAACAGACTGCAGGTCACCCGGATTGGGGCAAGCTTTTGGTCCACTTGGTTTGGTCTTATGGGCATGGTTTCTTCACCAAAGTTGTGCCATTATGTGTCTAGTTTCATGTCCAATTGGCTAAACACCAATTGAACCTCTACAATTCAAGTTATGGCTGCCCAAACCTGCTGGACTCATGTCCAGTCTGCAGTCACCTAGGCGACCACACTAAACCTAAATCCCATCACTCAACACACTTCATTTTTGGTTTAAACAGAACTAAATGGTCACTAATTGACCATTAATACCCATTTTTATTATCACATGGTCAAAGTCCCATTTCTCCACCCCAAACCCTAACTCAAACATTACCATTCATGCATTTTCATTGCATTTCTTCAATCCACTTACAAAATGCACATTAAGGGCAGTCATAATAACCTTTTAACTTCATTAAATCATCATAAACAAACCCTAACCATGGCTGCCAAAAATTTAGGGTTTACATACAATTGGTATTCAACAATTTTTCTTTGTAATTTACACTCATTTATACTTACTCAACATAAATTTGAAGAGAAACATAAGTTTAAGTCACTAACCTCTTTTAGCTTAAATCCAAGCCAACCAAAACTTTAATTTTTCTTCAAAATTTTGCTGCCCAAAGCTTCCTCAAGGTGTGAGGTGAATTTTTTGTGAAGACAACTAGGGCTTTTATGGTGTGGAAGCTAGGGAAAACCAAGCTTGAAAAAGCTTGTCCATGAAGGTTAGGGAAGGAATGGTTTACGGCAAGGAAGAAAGAAGAAATGAGAAATCTGATTTTTCTCTCATTTTTCAGCCCATTTGTCTCTTTTAAATATATTTATGCCATGTGTCAATATTGGGTTGGGTGAAGGCACACTAATGACATCATATGATGTCCTAAATTCCCATTTAATTCATTTTTTTTTCTTTTCTTTTCTACTCATTTTCAATTCAATTTTTAGTAATATTTATTCACATTTTATGTCATAATAATTATTTGCTTAACTGGACAAGTCGACCAAAAATCACCTCTGAAGGCGAAATAACCAAAATGCCCTCCGTTTGGCTTAAAGGGCCAAAATTGTCTGTACCGATTGAAAATTTTTTTTTAAGTATTTTCTTGGCATTCTAATGCCATAAGAACCTCAATAACCCTTCTCTGGAGTCCCATAAATTATTTTATAATTTTTCTCCCGGGTATAGGGCTCCTAGTTGCAAGAACCGCAACTTCTCACTAGGTTACCCATTGCTAGGGCACCGGCTCATTTAACTTGGTTATATTTTATTTCTAAAATTTTTCCTAAATTTTTCTTATTAATATTTGAGTTAATTATGGTTCCTCACTTTAGTTTAAATATTTTTCTGGACGTTCTAACTATGCAGGCGACATGGTCACCGGAGCGATGGTATGCGGACTAGCTAAAGTGAGGATGTTACAACTCTTCCCCTTTAATTTAAATTTCGTCCTCGAAATTTATCTGATGCAAACAGTTGAGGGAACTGTTGCCTCATCATCTCTTCACTTTCCTAAGTTGCCTCCTCGATGTTGTGGTGCCTCCAAAGCACTTTCACCAGTGGAATCTGCTTATTCCTCAACTCTTTCACTTCCCGAGCTAGGATCCGTATGGGTTCTTCTTTATATGTCAAATCCGGTTGTACTTCAATTTCTTCCATGGAGATGACATGTGAAGGATCTGAGCGGTATCTTCTTAGCATAGATATGTGGAACACATTGTGGATCTTGTCCAGCTCTGGTGGTAAAGCTAGCCTATAGGCACGTTCAATGACTTCATATGGACCAATGAACCTAGGGCTTAACTTACCTTTTCTTCCAAACCTCAGTACCTTCTTCCACGGTGAGACTTTGAGAAACACTTTATCGCTAACCGCATATTCTATTTCTTTTCTCTTTAAGTCGGCATAGGATTTCTGTCTGTCTAAGGCAACCTTCAAATTGGCTTTGATTAGTTTTACCTTCTCCTCAATCTATTTCACCAGGTCTGACCCTACTATTTTATCTTCGCCCAATTCAGTCTAGCACACTGGAGTTCTACATTTTCTCCCATACAATGCTTCATACGGGGCCATTTGGATGCTAGCTTGGTAGCTATTGTTGTATGCAAATTCTGCCAGTGGGAGGTATCTATCCCAACTTCCCTCCAACTCAATGACACAACTCCTCAGCATATCCTCAAGGACCTGACATATATTTCATGTTATTATTACCATTTCAGTTCAATATGTGTATTAGTTTAATTGGTTTCAATTGTTTACCTGGATTACTCTTTCTGATTGCCCATCTGTCTGAGGATCGAAAGCTATGCTAAAGTGGAGTTGTGTACCCAAGGACTCATGCAACTTCTTCCAGAATCTCGATGTAAACCTTGGGTCTCGATCAGATATGATGGAAAGTGGAATTCTATGCAATCTAACTATCTCACTGATATACAATTCTACTAACTTCTCCAGTGAGTAGTCAGTCCTAACTGGCAGAAAGTGTGCTGACTTCGTCAATCTATCTACTATCACCCATACTGCATCATGTTTCTTTTGGGTGAGAGGTAGACCACTTACAAAATCCATGGTGACCCGATTGCATTTCCATTCAAATATGCGTATAGGCTATAGCAAACCTGATGGAACTTGATGTTCTACCTTAACTTGCTGACATGTCAAGCATTTAGTCACATAGTCAGCTATGTCCTTCTTCATACCAGGCCACCAATACTGAAGCTTCAGATCATGATACATTTTTGTACTTCTTGGGTGCATAGCATACACACTGGCATGTGCCTCTTTCAGAATACTGGCTTTCAATTCCCCATTATCTGGTACACATACTCTTCCTTTATAGTACAGACACCCATCTGCTTTCACCTCATAGTCAGTTGCTTTTTCCTCTAAGATTTTGCTCATAATAGCCATTAACTTTTTATCTGCCTTTTGCCCATCTAAAATCTGCTGTAACAGGTTTGGCCTCACTTGCAACTCAGCCAAAATAGCTCCATCTCGAACCAAAGATAGACGGGCATTCAATGCTCTCAAAGCTGTGATGAATTTTCTGCTCAAAGCATCAACAACTATATTTGCCTTCCCAGGATGGTAGTCAATTACACAATCATAGTCCTTCAGGAACTCAATCCATCGTCTCTGTCTAAGGTTGAGCTCCTTCTGAGTTGGCAAATATTTTAGACTTTTGTGATCTGTGTAAATGTAGCACTTTTCACCATATAAGTAGTGTCTCCATATCTTCAGTGCGAAGATAATTGCTGCAAGCTCTAGATCATGGGTAGGGTAATTCTGTTCATGTGGCCTTAGCTGCCTGGATGCATAAGCGACCACCTTCCCCTCTTGCGTCAATACACACCCTAACCCATTATGAGAGGAATCACTGTAGACCACAAAGTCCTTTCCTGACACTGGCTGTGTTAATACTAGTGCCTCTGTCAACATAGCCTTCAACTTCTCAAAACTAGTCTGACACTTGTCATTCCAGTCAAATCTGACATTCTTATACAACAACTTGGTCATTGGAGCAGCTATTAAGGAAAATCCCTTCACAAATCTCCTGTAATACCCAGCTAGCCCCAAGAAGCTTCTGACCTCAGTTGCATTCCTGGGAGGCTTCCATTCCATCACTGCTTCTATTTTCTTGGGATCCACTCTAATCCCATCAGCTGACACTATGTGTCCAAGGAATGCAATCTCATTCAACCAAAAGTCACACTTGGACAACTTAGCATACAACTTCTTTTCTCTCAGGGTTTGCAAAACAATTCTCAAATGCTCATCATGTTCTTCCCTGGTCTTGGAATACACCAAAATATCATCCATAAAGACCACTATGAACCGATCTAGGTATGGATGGAAGATATGGTTCATAAGGTCCATGAATGCCGCTGGTGCATTTGTTAGGCCAAAGGGCATCACTAGGAACTCATAATGCCCATATCGGGTCCTGAATGCAGTCTTTGGCACATCTACATTCTTCACCCTCAACTGATGATACCCTGATCTAAGATCAATCTTAGAAAACACTCCTGCTTCCTTCAACTGATCAAACAGATCATCAATTCTAGGCAATGGATACTTATTCTTCACTGTCACTTTATTCAACTGCCGGTAATCAATGTATAACCTCAAAGTCCCATCCTTCTTTTTCACAAACAGCACTGGAGCTCCCCATGGTGACACACTGGGGCATATAAACCCCTTATCAAGCAACTCTTGCAACTGATTTTTCAACTCCCTCAATTCAATGGGTGCCATCCTATAAGGAGCAATGGAAATGGGTGCTGTACCCGGCATTACCTCAATAGCAAACTCGATTTCCCTTTCTGGTGGTAAACCAGGCAACTTTTCAGGAAATACATCTGGGAAGTCTCTTACTATGGGTATATCACTCAGGTTTGGCTTAACTTGCCTAGTATCAACCACGTGTTCTAGGTAGGCTTCACAGCCTTTTCTCATCAGTTTTCTTGCAACTGTTGCTGAGATGACATTGGACAGGAAATCTGTCCTTTCCCCCACAACTGTGATCTTATTGCCCCCAGGAGTTTTCAAAGAAATCCTCTTCAGTTTACAATCAACCATTGCTTGATGACGTGACAACCAGTCCATTCCCAAAATCACGTCAAACTCATAGAAAGGCAACTCAATCAAGTCTGCCAAGAATTCATACCCCTGAATCCTTAACGGGAAACCCTTGTACACTTTGTTCACCACTACACTGTGGCCCAATGGATTAGTGACCAGAATGTCTTGGTCACTCTCCCCTACTAGTATCCCCCTTTCTACGGGCAGGTTGATGCAGATGTATGAATGAGTGGATCCTGGATCTACCAATGCATGCACAGATGTATTGCAGAGGGAGAACATACCCCTGATGACGTCTGGGGCATCTTGCTCCTCCTGAGCTCTCATGGCATAGGCTCTGGCAAGTGGTATGCCCTCAGGCCTCTCTGCTGGCTCAGATGCAGGCCTCTGTGATAGTCCCACTGCCTCAGATTTGCCAGATTTCCTACCTCTTTGTGGTGCAGGAGCAAGTCTGTCTGCTTGTGTTGGAGCAGCTGTACTAGTTCTGCGTGGACAGTTCCTCAGCTGATGCTCTGTCGACCCACACCTTAAGCAGGCACCAGTCACTCTCAAACACTCCCCCTTATGCCATTTCAGACAATGTGGACATGCGAGAAGATCTTTGGGTGGTCCCTGAACCCCATCCACTGGAGGCGCCCCTTGATGGTGTGGGTGACCTCTCCTAGGGGTAGCGTGGCACAGGCCCCTAAGGTGACCACGACCTTGTGGTTGACTCGAACTCGTGCAGGTGGACCTTTGAACTTCTTCAGTGTAGGAGATGAACTAGATTGACCAGGCCCCTCTTACGCTCTCTCTCTTACAGTGCGCTCACTTATTCTAACCTTTTCAACTTTTATTGCAGCTTCCACTAACTTGGTAAAGTCTGTGATTCCCAAGGCAGTAATCATGATCTTTATGTTGTCATTTAATCCTTCTTCAAATCTCTTACACCTTTCAGCTTCATTAGGGACTATCTCCCTTCCGTAGCGGCTCAATTTGACAAATTCCTTTTCATACTCGGCCACTGTCAGCTGTCTCTGCCTCAGGTTAATGAACTCTCTTCTTCTCTCTTCCAGGTATACACTACCCACATATTTCTTCTTGAATTCTGAGAGGAAGAAGTCACAAGTTATTACTTCTGGTTGCAGTTCACTAGACACCGTATCCACCATTCATGTGCATCGTCTTGTAATAGAGATATGGCAGCTTCTAGGTTTTGCTCTGGAGTGCAGTGGAGTTGTTTTAAAACTCTGCCTGTTTTTACCTATTTTCGGCTGCAATAGAATCATCTTTTCTCTTGCCAAAGAAGTCCACTGCTCCAAATTTTCTCAATCTTTCCATGTGTGATTTCGGTTGTGGAGGTGGTGGTGGCGGTGGCATTACCCCAGCCATTTGTTTGAAGAATTCAGCCATTTGCTGGAACACGGCCTATGGAGGTTGAGCAGGCTCTGATGGAGCTGGTGGAGCAGGTTCTCCCCTACTCCCAGTCTCAGCTACGGCAGGTGGAGCATGACTCTCCACTTCCTCCTCAACTGCCCTCTGAGATGAAGGGTCCATATCCTATTTAACAAAGACAACAGATCTGCATTAGTGTCACCTCAACTCTTACAAATGTAATGCATGGTATGGACTCAATCTAGGCCCAGAAACGCCTAAATCGTGCTCTGATACCACTAAATGTGACACTCCTTACCCGTCTACAGTGTAGCCGAGCAAGTTATGCCACTCAGTGTGTCAGAATACCAATTCATGTTTCAATTTCTATTAATCCCTTTTTATTCATTTATTTATAATTTTTGATAAATCTAAATTTTTCCACAAATTTTATAGAAAATCCGGCAGAGTGCCTGCTATAAATTGGAAAGCAGTTCTTCAGAACCTGTTTAAAAACACTTCCAATATAATTATAATCTCAATCTCAGTCAACCACCAACATTTTTCAACAATTTCTCAAATCAATTCAGTATCTCAAAATTCACATTCATCTCATATCACACCCAATTCAATGAGAAATACTCATATTTATTTCTGAACACAGCTCATAGGTATTACAGCAAAAATATGATTACATGAGTTTATAATATACATAACAAAAGTTTACAAATACAAAAGACTTAGGTAGCCCAATGTCCTACCAATGCACTGCAATTTGTGAGGTGACTTTGAACTCTGAGTGTAAATCTGAAAACTCACCCTGTATGAGGTCTCTTTGGACTCCCGGCTATGTCTCGATACTGCAGCGTGGCAAAAGTGACGCGCTAAGCAATTCTGCTTAGTGGTGACAATATAAAATAAAATAAAATAAAATAATAACATGTATGCAGAATGTATGTTTACATTTTTGGTAGACTTAATTTCAAATATTTATTGCAATATTATTCGATTAAAGTTTGGTAAGATTTATTAATATTGCCCGAGTAACCTATACTAGTTGACTGGACTGGATAAATGGGTAAACTGATACTGGGCACTAAGTACCTCGGACCATCACACCATCGGTCACATAGTGTCTCCCGGTGTGCAACAGAACAGCTAATAAGCTGTAATAATTATCGGGGATTAAACTCGAGCATAACGACTCAATATCATAGCCAAAGGTTATTATGTCACAGAATGGCATGGAAAGCCATGAAATACAGAATGGCATGAAACCATATGCAGTACTGCTAACAGAACCCTATTGGCATGCCAACCTATCCAAACCAATCACATTAGGCCTACTAGAGCATTTAATACTTTTTATTTATGTAATTCTTTGAAATTGAATTTTTATGATTACTATTCATTTCATTGGTCAACCAAAATGTTGACTTTTGCATTGGCAATAGGTAAATTAGTTTAAATATCATCAACATACCACATTTTGCATTTTAAACTTGTTGGTATTGGTTGCCAATACCATCTCTAAGCTTAATGTGAATTGGACAGAATTTTCAGTTTTCAAGCTTTGGGTTTACTGTTCCATTAATTCTTATTGAGTGGAAATTTGGAAAAATGATAAACATGAAAGTTGTTCCTTATTTTGTCTAGTTGAATTTCCTTTTTTGAATCACTCCATGTGGAGTTTTGTAGCTCAAGTTATGGTCCAAAAACCATAACTGGCCAGATTGAAATTTTTCTAGACTGACCATATCTACAATACAGTGAACAGTGAATTCAACTCACTTGTTGAATAGGTTCTAGTCATAATTTGGGTTAGGTTTCTTCATGAAAGTTGTTGGTCTATATCTCAGCTTGTTGTGGGTAAACTTTCAGGTCAATTGGACCATTCTAAACTGAGTTATGGCCAAATGACCAACAAATGACCAAACACTGTTCATTTGGTCATTCTGCAGAAACAGACTGCAGGTCACCCAGATTGGGGCAAGCTTTTGGTCCACTTGGTTTGGTCTTATGGGCATGGTTTCTTCACCAAAGTTCTGCCATTATGTGTCTAGTTTCATGTCCAATTGGCTAAACACCAATTGAACCTCTACAATTCAAGTTATGGCTGCCCAAACCTGCTGGACTCATGTCCAGTCTGCAGTCACCTAGGCGACCACACTAAACCTAAATCCCATCACTCAACACACTTCATTTTTGGTTTAAACAGAACTAAATGGTCACTAATTGACCATTAAAACCCATTTTTATCATCACATGGTCAAAGTCCCATTTCTCCACCCCAAACCCTAACTCAAACATTACCATTCATGCATTTTCATTGCATTTCTTCAATCCACTTACAAAATGCACATTAAGGGCAGCCATAATAACCTTTTAACTTCATTAAATCATCATAAACAAACCCTAACCATGGCTGCCAAAAATTTAGGGTTTACATACAATTGGTATTCAACAATTTTTCTTTGTAATTTACACTCATTTATACTTACTCAACATAAATTTGAAGAGAAACATAAGTTTAAGTCACTAACGTCTTTTAGCTCAAATCCACGCCAACCAAAACTTTAATTTTTCTTCAAAATTTTGCTGCCCAAAGCTTCCTCAAGGTGTGGGGTGAATTTTTTGTGAAGACAACTAGTTTTTATGGTGTGAAAGCTAGGGAAAACCAAGCTTGAAAAAGCTTGTCCATGAAGGTTAGGGAAGGAATGGTTTACGGCAAGGAAGAAAGAAGAAATGAGAAATCTGATTTTTCTCTCATTTTTCAACCCATTTGTCTCTTTTAAATATAGTTATGCCATGTGTCAACATTGGGTTGGGTGAAGGCACACTAATGACATCATGTGATGTCATAAATTCCCATTTAATTCATTTTTTTTCTTTTCCTTTCTACTCATTTTCAATTCAATTTTTAGTAATATTTATTCACATTTTATGTCATAATAATTATTTACTTAACTGGACAAGTCGGCCAAAAATCACCTCTGAAGGCGAAATAACCAAAATGCCATTCGTTTGGCTTAAAGGGCCAAAATTGTCTGTACCGATTGAAAATTTTTTCTAAATATTTTCTTGGCATTCTAATGCTATAAGAACCTCAATAACCCTTCTCTGGAGTCCCAGAAATTATTTTATAATTTTTCCCCCGGGTCTAGGGCTCCTAGTTGCGAGAACTGCAACTTCTTACTAGGTTACCCATTGCTAGGGCACCGGCTCATTTAACTTGGTTGTATTTTATTTCTAAAATTTTTCCTAAATTTTTCTTATTAATATTTGAGTTAATTATGGTTCCTCACTTTAGTTTAAATATTTTTACGGGCGTTCTAGGTATGCAGGCGACATGGTCACCTAACGATAAAGTATGCGAAACTAGCTAAAGTGAGGATGTTACATAATTAAATGAATTTGTTAACATAACTAAAAATATAGAAATTAAGACCCTATTTGATAATAGCTTTTAAGGTAGCGTTTAGTGTTTTGACTCTAGTTAAAATACTATCTCTCTCATTTACTATGATCGGTGGCATAGTGTTTGTGCTAGTATTTAGAATTTGAGAGAGTGTTTCATAAAAAGTTATCTCTCATAACTTTTAGAAATTAAAAGGGTATTTTGACTAGGATCAATAAGGTTGTATCACTATTTTTGCATTTAACAGTTAATCCGACAGCTATTTTTATCGAATACTTCTGTTTGAATAGTTATATAAACAGCTAACCACTAATAGCTAATAGCTAGTAAAATAGCTAACAGCTATTAAAACAACTGACAACTATTAAAACAACTAACAGCTAATAGAATAACTAATATTACCGAACAACGTCTTAATCATTAATATTGCCATATTATAAAGACAAAATTATAATTCACCTTAAAGAATAGACCTATTAATTAATAGACAGTGCATATCCTTATTTAAATCTTCACTTTTAAATCACTTTACACATTAAAATCAACAAAGTTTAAGATTAAGCACTGTTCCAATCCTATCACAAAATATAATCGAAATTCTAAAAACTTTCCTAATTTAGGCTGATGAATTCAAATCCAAATCCAAATCCTAATCCTGATATTTCAAGAGATCCTACAGAAATATAAGGTTTGAACATCATCACATTCTACAGTTTTGATTTTATTGCCGTTTGATGCTGGGGCCCAAATTTAAAACATTTTTTTCACGTTACTCACTATAACAAATTTAAACTTTAACAATATTTTTTAACATCATTTTATATATAATACTAAAATAATAAATAATATATACAACATCATGCATAATATTATTGTAAATTAATGTAAAAATGTTATTAAAGACTTCAGATTACGAGATTTACATATATCATAAAATGTTTATTGATAATTTTTATTAACAACATATCTTTTAAATTTTTAACGTCATATAAGATATTTTATTAAAATCTAGATTTATTGTAGTGACTATTATCATAGTTGCTTATAATTTTTATCATTATCTTAAAATTAACAATAAAATGAGAAATTTTTTATTTTATGAATTTTATATAATCAATAAAAATTATAAAATAAAAAATAAAAATACAAAATATTATAATTCATATATATATATATATATATATATATATATGAGTTATTTAACTTTATAATATTATAGATTATTGTAATGGAATTCATTTATTATTAAAGTTCAGGTTAAGTAGAAATATTAAAAAGTTATAATTTAGAAGGACTAAGAACAATATGAAACACAATTTTTGTGTTTTATTTGAATTTTTAAAGAATGTATAATTCAATTATTAAAAAAACTTAATTAATAATTTGATGGATATTTTTATTAATTGGGGCTAATTTTAATTTTTCCTGTACATATTTATATTTTTAAAATTAAAAATTAAAATAAAAAAATTAGCTTGATAATAGAAAACACAATTTATAATATTAGATTCCCTCACTTGTTGCAATTGGATATGAAGAATTGTTTGATAACAGATCAGAAATTATTTAAATCACTTGGTGAGGAAATTTACAAGTAAAGCTTGCAAGTGATTGAATATCATGGCAACAATTATATCTACTAAAATTCAAATTGACCTAACTTGATAATAATACTTTTAATGTAACTCTTCCCTAAATTTATGGGAAAAGAAATTAATATATTCTTGAATTATTTTATTTAATCAATTAAAATTTTAAGCAAGAATTTTCTTGAGAGAAAATTGTATATCGGTAACATTACAAGAAAACATAAGTATCATAGACAAATTTAGCGATGGATAAAAATTTCGTCATAAAAATATTGATTGGAAACGGATCAATGACTGATCTATCACTGGTGTTTCATTAATCCGAGCTGAAACTTTAGCGATGAGGGTTTTAATAATGATGAAAATCCATCATTAAAAGTTAATTTTTTGAATTAATTATTAATTAACGATAAATTATGGTCATCAATGATAGGCTTTAGCAATGGATCAATGATAGATTCATTGTTAATCTATATTTTGTGACAGATTTAATGAAAAATTTATCAATCTGTCGTTGATTTTTTTTTGTTTTAGTGTAATTAACCCTTTATTTTTTAAGGAATTTTTTTTTTAATAATTGAAGGTTTTTCAAGATTTAAAAATCTTGAACTTTTATTTGGGATAATAGAAGATTTTTTAAAGTATAGTTTTTTGAGTTTTTAAAAACCTCTGAAAACCTTCATTTTCTAACCTATTTTATTGGTGGGTTAATGAGGTTTTCTCTTTAAAACCTTTACATATTTTTGAAAACCTTCATTTCCTCATAAATACTAAAAAATTGTGAATTTTTGAAAACTATAGAAACTTTACTTTGAAAAAATTTACTTTATAAAACCTTACTTTACTCTGCCTCTTTTCAAATGGAGGGTAACCTTACATAAATAAATTGACATTTTATTTTATTTTTATCACAAGTGATCAAATTATTATCTGTAATTCGAACCACTTGGGATTAACAGATTGCTTAAACTTATAAGTCTTGGTTGGATCAATTAAATTGGACCAATGCCCAATTGATAAACCATTATAGTTTTAAAGTTAAAAGACGTCTATCCCCTTAAAAAATAAGATATTTGTAGAATTTTTTTCCATGTCATTCAATTTAAGAATTTAATTGGTTTGATTTTCATTAATTAAATTTTAATTTAATAATAAAAAACTTAATTAATTTAGTTCAATAAATTTTTTATACATATATTAATGTAACTGTAATAATATATAATATTTAAAATAATACTAACTCTACAATATTTCATTTTCAAAAATTTAATTTTAGAAGGGAAAAATCAAATGGGGCAGATAAATTAAAGAAAGAGTCACTTTTTCTTTAAGAAAAAAAACAATGATGGAGACTTTAGCGACGGATTTTAATTAGTTGTTAAAACATTTAGCAACAATTTTTTGATTGTTAGCGACGATTTGTTTCGTCGCTAAAACTCCTATTTTCTTTATTTTAAATTGATAAATAAAAATTAAAATAAATAATTTTATAAATATTTTTTAAAATATATTTATGTACATATTAATTATATAATATACAAAAATTTAAATTAACAAAATTAAATTAATATTTTTGCGTGGCACATGCTCATACCCTAGCATATAATTTTGATCTTTAAATGATATTATTGGAGTATTACTTATAAGAAAAGCTAAAAGTAAAGTTGTGATAAACATATGGAGAAATAAATCAATAATAAACATAGTATAAATATGAGAAACGATTTCCATCAAGAAAAAAAAAAAAAAGACATCAACAATAATAAATAAGAAATTTAGCTTAAAAATTGTAATATCAAACTAATATAAATATAAATGAATCCTAAGTATTAACATATAAGGTAATTACATTGAGTTTTCTCTGTCTTCTTCATTTACTTCTTTAAAGATTAATTATATTTATGGTAATAAAAGAAAAAGGCTTCACGTTGTATAGCACATTAATTATTATGAAACTCATTAAATCTCTATTAAATAAAATAGATTTTCTAATAGGGTGAGCATTCGGTTCAAATCGAACCGAACCGAATTAAATTTTAGAAACCGAACCGTAAATTTTAGAAACCAAACCGAAACGAAATAGGTGAAAAACAGAATCGAACCGAACCGCTCTATTTCGGTTCGGTTCGGTTTAAACCGATCGGTTTGATTTTTTATTGATTTTTTAATTTATACTTGATTTTTAAGTTATTTGGTCTAATTTTAACTTTGGTTTGAACCTAATAACCATTAATCAATGAAATTAAATAATTAATATATATATAATTAAATATAATTCATAAATTTTTCATAAAAATAAATTAATTCAAAAATCAATTCGGTTCGATTTAATTTGATTTGACTATATAAATTACTATTCGGTTCGATTCGGTTTAACCGATTTTTTTCTCTTCAAAACCGAATCGAACCGAAATAATCGAAATTTTTATAATATAAAACCGAACCGATTTAATTTAAAACCGAACCGATTGAACTAAATTGATTAAGTTCGATTTGATTTTTCGGTTTGAACCGAATTCTGCTCAGCCCTATTTTCTAATGAGTATAAATATGCACTTGTTAAAATTTATTTAATACATTTAATTTATATGAAAACTATAATATGTAATTTATTAAATATAATTTACACTCAGTAATTACTATTAAAATTATAATTTTTGTATATAAATAAAATGTATTAAATAAATTTTAATGAGTGCATATTTATATCATTAAAAAAATCATAAATAAAATACATAAGTTTAGTGCTACTCTATTTTCACAGTCAAAATTGTCAATATTACAATTTCTTAATGTAATTTTAATTGATTGGCTTAATTATGGTTCATAAAAGTTATTATAATAATCTATTATAACAAGTGAAAAAAAAAATTAATGCATATCTTCTATTTTTATATTTAACAAATAGACAAGCTCCATTATATCCATGAATATTTTTATATAATTTGTTTTAAATTTACAAAAAAATTCACATTTTTAATTTGATATTTTTCTTTTTTCTTTTTTTTTTCATATCTTGACAATAAATATATTTATGGCCCCTTTATTTTGGACATTTTATGCTTTGAAATTTTTTTTTATAAAGCTTGTAATTACAAACATGATTATTATCTTATAATAACAGTTTGTCCAACCGTTTTCAAAGAAAAAGGTGGTGTTGTAAAATTATAATTTAGAATTTAAAAATAAAAAAGAAATAAGGTAAAAAAAATAATGCATTATAAATTAATTAAAAATAGTAACCATAAACATAAGAAAACAGAAAGTTATATTTTAAGTGTAAAAGAAAAATAAAACAAATAATAATTTTTTTTAATCTTAGAGAAAAAAAATAAGTATTAAAAAAATTACTTATAATAATAATAGAAATGTCTTATATTTTGCATTTAATTAAGTAATTATAATAATTTATTTCAATAATTAAAATAATATATTTTCTCTTGTTCTTTCTAACTTGGCACTGATGGATAAGATGATTATATATAATTAAATATGTGAGACTTACTTATCATATTAGCTTAAAAGCACAGACAGACTTACCATGTCAACATATATTGATGTCATTTAGTAATTTTATTTTTAAATATTAATATTATAATAATATAAATTTTTAAATAAAAAAATAAATTTTATGTCCGTATTAATAAAACACGCAAACCATATGATATTAAAGTGTGTTTTTCCCTAATATTTAATATGTTGTGGCATTACTCCTTATGATTGTTGAAGTATATCTACCCTAAATTTATACATAAATAAATATAAATATATCAGTTAATTAAACCATTTATATTTTTAAAATAAAAATCAAACTACAGAATGAAAGTCAATTAATTGATTAATCTAATTTTTGTAATTTTTTTCCTCTTGCCATAAGAAGTCATAGTACTTGCCATTGCCTGCAATCTTAAGCTTATACACTAAATTAAATACTTAATATATTTCAGCTGGATTTAATATATATATATATATATATATATATATATATATATATAGTTCAGCTGGTAAAAATATAAATCATTCCTCATTAATTAGGATTTAACTTTGCTAGGGAGCAGTCCAAAATTATTTAGTTGGAATATTAATTATTTTTTTAATTTTATTCTTATCTTTTGATATCTCCCATGTATTTATCTCTTTCTCATTATTTTTTTTCATTTTAATTAAATATAAAAATATTTTAATAAATTATTAATTTTTTTTTTTATAAAAATGAAGTCATACGATCATTTCTTTATCACTATATAAAAACTTTAAAAAATACGAAAATAATACTTAAAATAAAACTTACTATCGATTCATGCAAACTAACTCAAAGATATCCTAGTCATGAGGTAAATGATAAGAAAGCCCTTCAAATTTAGGCCAATAATCAATTCAATGAACTCATAATTTTTTCTCAAATAAGCTCCAACTTTAATAGAGTTACACATCCATTAAAGGCATAAATTTTGATAATAAATAATTCGGGGTGAGTAGTTTTTGATTTAAATTAATTAAATCAAATTGATTCAATTTAATTGATTTAATTTTTCAGCTAAATAATTTGGTTTTTTTTTTTTTTTTCTAAAAAATTTCGATTTTTGCTTAATTCACCTCACTGAACCCATCACTGCAATTTACCTTTGCTTCTTCAGAGCAAAAGGTGAGTTATAGAATACATCCAGTGCACTAACAAAACATAAACCCATTCGAGTGAGGGTGACCTAATAATTTGCTGAATAGAAGTTGATGCCCCCATTCTTGTGTGGGCGAATCGAAAAGCAACACAGAAGCTGTTTTAATTATCACGATATGATTCGGTGGTATCCATAACCAAGAGCTTAGCCTCAAGGAACACCAGGCTTTCATCGTTTTTCTAGCATTTTCCTAATGGGTTTTCTCAAAACCGTTGATTTTGTCCGCCACTTCGCCGTTATGGTCAGAGTCAACGGCCCTCTAACTCTGTAATTCTCTCTCTCTGTCTGATACATAGGAAAATATATGCCTTTGTTTGTGTGGGTTAATGTTTTCTTGGAACTTCTGTTGGGACCCAAAGGAGCTCAAGATGCGAAAACATGCTTTTCATCAATATAAGTGACTAATGTTTCAAATACTACTTGGTATGGCATTTTTGGCTTTCCTTTTTTTCTTTTAAATGCGTTTCACTGAAGTTTTTCTGTTTCCTGGTATGTGCAGTTATGGCAAGACAACACTTTCAGCTTCTGGGATGTTATTGCCTGACACCCTTTCCGATGCTGACTTGGCGAAGTGAGTTTTGGGCAGCAATGGTAATGAGGGTCAGGCTCTGGCGCTGGTTGTGACTGTTGCTTCTGTTGTCGAGTCTTTCCTGTCACCGAAACAGAGAGAGAGAGCATTTCTCAGGTTTAGATTATAATAACATAGCATGCATAATTGGATTGCTTTTGTTGTTTGCGTGGTTTTTTACGTCATGGTGGTGCTTCTTGTTCTTTACGGAGCCAACCCGAGATGATTCCTGGTGCTCAGTCATCGATGTGATTCTAGAGGTAGAAGATAATAAAATGTTGTTTACTTAATTGAAATGATTAGTAGCTCAGTTTGCTTTCTAGGATTCGATATTTGATGTTTTGAGTATGGTGATTTTCAGGAAAAGTTGGGTTTGGAGAGAGATGCTGAGGGGAGTTTGGATAAGGACCTTCTCGTTGGCTCATTGCTAAACTTATAAGATTGGTAAGCGCATGGATTGCTGATCTTTTTTCTTGAAGATGAAAGTATCCTTAAATATAATTTTATGCTAAAGAATGACATAGCTGCATTGAATTCTAGTTATCTTAAGCAGCAATGAGTTCAACTAATTATTGAATTTTAAGTTTCATTTAGTTCCTCATGCAATTGTGGCCCTTAAATGGAGCATTATGGTTTTGTGGATTCATCACTGTGATTGCTATGGACAACAATGCCTGTTCCTGGACATTGGTTTTGTGTAACGCTGCTTCCAATTGTGGCCCTTAAATGGAAGCATTATCGTTTTGGGCTTGATTTTCTAATCAAATTCATTACGCTAAGTGAGGATAGCCTATGATAAGTGAGATTGTCAAGGTCTCAAGGCAAATGATGGTGAAAAACCCACTTTGAAATATTTTATGAATTTTACTTCATATTTTACTTCATTTTTTTTTGGCTTCAAATGCAATGTGATTTGGTGGATGCTAAATGCAAAATGCACCTTGGGACTCATGTATGATATCAGAACATGGGTCAATGATACGTTTGTGATTACAATATTATGGTGAACTGGCTACATTTAAAGTGTCTTTTTGGTCTTGACTTGCTACTGATACTTGATAATAATAAGAAGTATAAGTTTCTTGTTCAATCATCAATGTTGCTTTAACTTATTTGACTTGATTATTTATGAAAATAATGTGCTATTTGATTAACCAATTCAATATGAAGGTCCATATTCTTGTATCTTCCCTCACTGTCCAATCACTCGTTGAATCCTCTTCATGCTCACTTGATCATGGATGGGAGGTTGGCTGTTCTCTGGCCTCACATGATAATGGTCCTCAAAATTTTATGGACGTAATTCAAACACAGGTTAGTAAGGTACCGTGTGTTTTTCATGTTTATTTTGCATGTCTTTCTCTTGTGCCAGTAATGTATTATGGAATTTGCCTCAAGATCATTCTTCTCTTTCTTTTGATTTCGAAGTTCATCCAACCAAAAAAAAAATAATTATGAGAAAAGAAATGTCCTTCTAGGAAAAAAACTTGAAGCCATTATGACTAAGGGATTGTTTGGTTGGTTACAGTTGGCATTTTGTTGAGATGTATCCATCCCATAAGTATTATTATGAATTTTGAGTTTAGAACAAATGAGTTATGCTTGATAAGATGACAAGAATGGATGCTGCCTCTTGCCCACCTGCTGCAACCTTGGTTTTGTTTCTTGCTTGTTTTAGAAACTCAATAATCCTCGAGAGTTACTATAGTCCTTTGTATAGAGTCTATACATATATAAGTTATAAGAAAAAAAGTATATAATTAGTTGAAAGACGATAAGCAATGCCAAGTGTTGGATCAAATGCACCATTTTGTTTGTTATCTACTTGAAATGAGGAAGCTTTCAGTAATCTTTTGCATTGTTAAATGGTTCAAATCAGCGCAGAGAGAGAGAGAGAGAGAGAGAGAGAGAGAGAGAGAGAGAGAGAGAGAGAGAGAGCTATATACGCACATTTATGCATTCATGTGTTGTCATGGCTATGATAATGGAAGCCTTGAGGCTATATGGTAGATGCATTTGATTTTTAAGTGATAAATGGTCAATAACCAGGGTCTTGTATTTATTTATGTAGTGTCTACAACATAAAGATTTATGTACCGTAGTTTTGCACATCTTCTTTCCAGCCCATGACAATGGGTTAACTTCACCCATAGTCACCAAACTTATCACTAATTTTCAGCTTGATCACCTAATTTCAGTTTTTTACATGAATGTCACTTAACTTTATATTGTTTCAATAAGGTTAGATTTCGTTGAATTTTTAACGTGGTGATGACAATCAGTAAGAAAGCTAACTTTAATTTCCTTACATGACGTGATATATGGTGATAAACATTAAAGTAATCCTTTTAGACTTAGGGTGGTAATACATCTTTCATGGAGGGACACAGGCATTTGGCAATGCCAGCCTTGTGAGCAAGACAACTGCTTATTGCTATTCTTGGAGTCCTTTCTGTTTCAATTTTCTATTCCATATGTTTCTTTCTTTATGTTATTATTATTTAAAATTTAAACCATGTACATAATTTTTGTGTTGGTATAGCTCATAAGCAGGGTCATGCTATATAATATAGATATGGCTATTTTTATTCAGGTTCTGCCAAACGTTGCATTAACACCTTCTAATAGAAGGGGGGATTCTCTTTTAGCAGTGGGTTCTCCTTTCGGTGTCCTGTCTCCTTTGCACTTCTTTAACAGGTATTCTTTCATGTTTCTTTAGCAGGTATTCTTTCATGTTCTCTCATTTACTTTCTAATGTCCATGTTTCTAGTAAGATTGTTGATGACACTATCTGTTGATAGGTCTAACATTATAAAACATGCATTTTTTTTTTTTTAAATTTCATCCTTAACTACCTGAACCAGCTAATCAGTGGGATCTATTGCCAATGCTATTCAACAAGATCATCTACTTTCATTGCTAATGGCTGACATTTGGTGTCTTCCAGGTGCGACATTTCTCTCCTAGATTACCATTGGGTCTTGATCTTTTCATGCTACTATTTTTTTTTTCCATTTTTGATACTAAATATATCAGAACTCCGCCTAAGTAGTTTGCGCTTAGCCGGTCCCAAGCCCGGATAAAGGAGGAGGGTTGCGGTAGGTGACAACCAGCGTAAAAATTTCGTCATACCCTATGATATGGATTCAAATGATATAAACGTTGGGGCGTCCTCTACTAACGACGCGCTACATCGGAGCCCGGGTGTAGTGATAAATATGTAAGGGTGTAGGGCGTTCACCGAAAGCGACGCGCCATGCCGGCGCCCGGGTGTGGTGTTAAGTGAGCAAGGGTTCCCACATCATGGACGGGTGTGGGTAAAGAAGTTAGTCCATAGGACAGATAATAGAACAAACAGTGGAACAGAACACAAGATAGACATAGAAAATAATAGAAGATATCATAGAAGGAGACCAATTAGGAAGGAGCAGGATAGGAGGAGGATCAGGGTTGGTACTTGGAATGTTGGATCACTTATAGGAAAATTAATGGAGCTTGTGGATACCTTGGAAAGGAGAAGGGTGAATATTGCTTGCATTCAGGAGACTAAATGGGTAGGAGAGAAAAGTAAGGAAGTGGGTAATTCAGGTTACAAATTGTGGTTTACCGGAAAGGAGAGAAACAAGAACGGAGTGGGTATAATCATAGACAGGGCATTGAAAGACGCAGTAGTAGCTGTGAAAAGAGTAGGAGATAGAATTATACTAGTAAAGCTAGTACTAGACGGAGAAACAATAAATATAGTTAGTGCTTATGCCCCACAAATAGGACTAGACAGTGAGAGTAAACAAAGGTTTTGGGAAGATATGGATGATTTAATGCAAAGCATACCGAATGAAGAGAATGTTTTCATTGGTGGAGATTTGAATGGACATGTAGGAAGTGATAGGCAAGGTTATGAGAATGTTCATGGAGGTTTTGGTTTTGGCAGTCGAAATGAGGAGGGAAAAAGCATCCTGGATTTTGCTATGGCATACGACCTAATACTAGCAAATACCTACTTTATAAAAAGAGAGTCATTTAGTGACTTTTAAAAGTGGGCAACATAGAAGCCAAATCGACTTCCTCTTAACCAGGAAGACAAATAGAGCTCTATGCAAGGATTGCAATGTCATTCCAGGAGAGGCTTTAACAAGTCAACATAGGTTGGTGGTCTTGGATGTCAAGTTTAGGAACAATTCAAGTAAGGTCAGAAGAAATAGTGTAGCTCGAACAAAGTGGTGGGAGTTCAAAGGAGTAAAGCAAGTGAAGTTCAAAAATGAGCTTCTTGAGTCTGAAGTATGGAAGCTAGATATGGAGGCCAATGATATGTGGATACAGATGGCATCAAAGATTAGAGAAGTAGCTAGAAAAGTACTTGGGGAGTCTAAAGGACATGGATCACCCTCAAAAGAGAGATGGTGGTGGAATGAGGAAGTACAAAAGGCAGTGAAGAGAAAAAGGGAATGGTATAAGAAATTACCTAAATGTGATAATAATGAGGCATATGAACAATAAAAGATAGCAAAGAAAGAGGCAAAAGGCGATTAGCCAAGCAAGAGCACGTGCCTTTGAAAAGTTATATGAGAAACTTGGAACTAAAGAAGGAAGAAAGATATTTATAGATTAGCAAGGAGTAGAGAAAGGAAATGTCAAGATCTCAATCAAGTTAGGTGCATTAAGGATAAAGAAGGAAAAGTGTTGGTGAAAGATGAGGACATTAAAGAAAGATGGAGAAATTATTTTAATGATCTCTTTAATAATAGTCAAAATGGAAATAGCGTGAATATAGATTATAGAACAATAGAAAAGAATGTAAATTATACTAGAAGGATTAGATCTTTAGAAGTAAAGGAAGCACTTAAGAGAATGAAAGTAGGTAAAGCCTGTGGACCCGATGAAATACCAATTGAAGTGTGGAAGTATTTGGGAGATATGGGAGTGGCATGGTTAACTAAATTATTTAATAAGATTCTAAACTCAAAGAAAATGCTTGATGAATGGAGGAAGAGTATTTTAGTACCTATTTTTAAAAATAAGGGAGACATACAGAGTTGCTCAAACTATAGAGGAATTAAACTCATGAGCCATACTATGAAGTTGTGGGAGAGAGTTGTGGAGCATCGACTACGTCATGATACTTCTATCTCTCTCAATCAATTTGGTTTCATGCCTGGTCGTTCAACTATGGAAGCGATCTTTCTCATTAGAAGCTTGATGGAGAAATATAGAGATGGGAAGAAAGATCTACACATGGTTTTTATTGATTTGGAGAAGGCTTATGATAGTGTTCCAAGAGAGGTCTTATGGAATGCGTTAGAACAAAAGAGGGTATCTATTAGGTACATACAAGTATTGAAAGATATGTATGAAGGAGCAACTACTATTGTGCGCACAGTGGGAGGGGACACAAGAGATTTTCCGATCTCAATTGGATTACACCAAGGATCAGCCATAAGCCCTTACCTTTTTACATTAGTTTTAGATGAACTGACGAAACATATACAAGATAGTATTCCTTGGTGCATGATGTTTGCGGATGATATTGTTCTGATAGATGAGACACGAGAATGAGTCAATAGGAAGCTAGAACTTTGGAGAAGTACTCTAGAGTCAAAGGGTTTTAAGTTAAGTAGAACGAAGACAGAATACATGCATTGCAAGTTCAGTGAAGGCCAAACTGGTGATAGGGAAGGAGTTAGTTTGAATGGAGTGGCACTGTCCCAAAATAATCACTTTAAATATCTAGGCTCAGTCCTTCAAGTAGATGGGGGATGTGAGGAGGATGTTAGTCATAGGATTAAAGCCGGATGGTTGAAGTGGAGACGTGCCACGGGAGTTTTATGTGATCGTAAGATTCCCAATAAATTAAAAGGAAAATTTTACCGTACAGACATACGACCGGCTATGCTATATGGTAGTGAGTGTTGGGCATTGAAAGAGTCGTATGCATCTAAGATAAGAGTTGCAGAGATGAGAATGTTAAGGTGGATGAGTGGTCATACTAGACTAGATAAAGTCCGTAATGAAAGTATTAGAGAAAAGGTAGGAGTGGTGCCAATTGAAGATAAGTTGAGAGAAGGGAGATTGAGGTGGTTTGGTCATGTGAAGCGTAGACATACGGAGGCTCCAGTTAGACAAGTAGAGCACATTAGGCTAGAGGATAGAAAGAAAAAAAGGGGTAGACCTAAATTGACTTGGAGGAGAGTAGTACAGCATGACTTAGAAGCATTACACATTTCTGAGGATTTAACCCAAAATCGTTCAGAGTGGAAAAAGCGAATCCATATAGCCGACCCCAAATTTTTGGGATAAAGGCTTAGTTGAGTTGAGTTGAGTTGTATACTAAATATATCAGGAATGGAAGGTGTTCCAGTTTTTGGTGATCATGCACATTTAATTGGCATTTTGATTAGGGCAAAAGAGTAGTGGTGCTGAAATTCAGGTAACAGGGAAACAAACTCATTTTAAATTGTTTAAACTGTGGTAGTTAATGGATTATGCAAAATTTTAGTCTTGGGTAACAGCTGGTGATTCCGTGGGAAGCCATTGCAACTGCTTGCAGTGGCTTGCTGCTGAAGGAGCCCAAAATTGCAGAAAAAGGGACCCATATTAGCCACTTAATTCTCATCGCCCTCCCTTCATCACTGCCAGTTGAGAGGGTAATGGCTTCTGTTTGTCTTATTACCATTGATGAAGGTGTATGGGATCTGGGGTTCTGCTCAATGATCAAGGCTTGATCCTCACCAATGCTTGCCTGTTAGGACCATGGAGTTTTGGGAAAACAACTGCAAATGGCAGAAGGGATGGAGCAAAGTCACAGGCAGTTTTCCTCCTGCCTGAAGAATCTGCATTTCCTGGCTACAGCAATGTTGACAACCACGAGAAGAGTCACAGGTTACAACCAGAGGCAGTAAGAGAATGAATTTCTCTGTGGTTGATCAAAGCAATGGATATCAATTGAGTTTGTCTTACAAAGGCCATAGAAATATACGTGTTCGCTTGGATAATGTCAACCCTTGGATTTCTTGTGATGCTAAAGTAGTATATATTTGCAAGGGTCCTTTGATGTTGCCTTACCGCAGCTTGAATGTGTTTCAGATCAACTTTGCCCTATCAAGGTGGGTTTTGCTTGCCCAATTTTGGGATCAAAGGCATGTGTTATTGGACATGGACTCTTTGGACCAACATGTGGTAACAGGCTTCCTTACCTTTTATGTCTCTTTGGACTGTCTGAGTGACCTAGGAAAAGAATCCGTATGCTTAATTTTTGTTCATTTCATGCATAGATGTGTTTCCTTATTTTTAGATTTTTCTTTCAGGAATGATGCTTTCAATTGTTTAGCATCAAAATGTTAGATCCCTTTTCTATAGTTACCTCATTCCAGTTTCCTGTTGATTAGAGAACTTCATATGTGATTGATGTTGATACATGTGCAGAATATCCAGTTCAGTGTTCATCTAAACATTCTGCTGGCTTCTTTCCTTTTAGAAGCTCTTTTGCTATTGGCGTATCATTAACTAAGATATCTATAGAATATTCCTTATTAAATAATAAATATATGATGCAGGCTGTAATCTTAGACAACGTATTTATGAATGCATGTTGCACTCTGTGAAGTTTAATTTGTTTTGTCTAAATAATTGTATAAATCTCATGTACTCTACCAATATGTTAAGATCCAAGGCCTTATCCTTTAATCCAAAATTTTGAGACTTTCAGAATCAGATGCGTTACTTGTCATTTATGCTGGTGTATGTGGTGCATGGAGATTCAATATTGTTTTCTGGATGATTGGAAAGGGCTGATTTAATGTACATATGTATCCTCTGCTAATTAATTTTATCTTTTTACTGATATAGATAATTCCAGTGGTTGGTAACTTTTAAATATTCTTGGTTCTGTTTCTATACTTTGTCCTTTCCTCTGAACTTAATTGCACTTTAATTATTGCAGGCTTTTCCCCTTCTGTTTGCTCTGGAGTGGTAGCAAAAATAGTTAAAGCTGAAGCTCCTCCGTATTATCGACACAAGGGGGATCCCCATTTTCCTGCAATGCTTGAAACAACAGTTGCTGTACACCATGGCGGTAGTGGTCGTTTTGTCATTAATCCAAAAGGTCATATGATTGGACTTATTACCAGGTATAGTTAATTAAAGTTCTGCAAAAATGTTAGTTATCCATTATTTCACATTCTATATTTTATACTGTTTTGATTAAGGCTTAGTTGTTATTGTTGTTGTAACAATAACTTATTCATAATGTGACGTACTTCTGTGAAAAGTTGAATGTGCTTTATGTAGAATACCATATTTTATACATGTTTTGGTCTTAGGATTGGCTGAAATTAATAAATCCCAACTATGCTTGAAGGATGGTCAGTTTAGGTTGAAGGAAAAAGTTCCTGTTCAAGCCAGGTTATTTTACTGGTTGGGTTGGGTGGGCCATGGGCCCTTGAGCAAGTGAAAATGGCAGATGTCATTTCTTTTGTTATTTATGTTCCAATATCACTCTATGTTCTCTGAACACTATTGGAGATGTGTCATGCTCGCACTACTTGATCTTAATACCTGTATATGGATTTGGTATTATAGGATGTTTCGTGAACGATATAATGGAAAAATTTTTTATATTTGATTGGGCAAATATCTTATACTTGCAATATTTATGAGCCCTTAAAGGTTCTTTGTTCATTTTCTCCTAATTAAGTTCTTCAGTGCTTGCAGATTGAAGTACTGTATTTAATTAGATGTATTCTCGATTCGGCAATGCCAGGCATGGTGGAGGATAATTATATCACATCTTAACTTCAGCATTCCCTGTGCACTATTGACGCCTCTCTCTGACTTTGCAAAAGGTTGTTTACCATAACTTCTGCTTTGAGAAGATAGTTGATCATGAAATGAAGCTAATCTAAATTATTCCTGCACAATGCGTGCGTCAAGTTAACCATTCCTAATGTAATATACTTGTGTACTCCAAATCTATGAATACTGAAGAACAAAAATTTTGAAAATGTTACTATGATAAAATTCTTAACTCTTGTTATATATAAGCAGTAGTCAAGTCAAATAAAGAATTTAAAATAGTTATAAAACAATAAATGTTCCATTTGTTTTCTTTTACGTTGCCTGAATTTTATAATTTAGTTTCAGGCAAGTGTGCTTGTGATATCTGATGAATATGGTTGTCTTGAGACAGATATGCAGGATATTTTACTTCTGCCGAATCTTGATCAACCAAATCAACACCTTTCTTCAGTATAGGCATTGATGCTACCACTCTCCACCAAGCCAAGCCCTCCTGTCTAAACTACCAGTGTCACTACTGGAAGATTGTGACAAACAAGAGAAGGGTTCCAAAATTGCTAAATTCATAGCTGCAAGAGACAAGGCTTAGAAGTTCTAGCGAGATTATTCCTAGTAAGCTATGACCATGTACCATTCTGTACCAAATGAAGAAGATATCATATCATCAGCATAATAGTGGAATCAAGTATGAAAACCATTTATTGCAATAACATCTCATCCATGTGCCGAACTGGTTGAAGAATGAATGCTCAGTGAAAGAGACTGCTTTTGGGGGGGTGTGGGGGGTGGGGTGGGAGATAGGAGTTGAGATTTGTTGACTTCCTGTCTTAATTAAAATGCGGGCAAAATAATACTTCCATAAACGATAAAACTCTCTCTCTCTCTCTCTCTCTCTCTCTCTCGTTTTCAAGAATCGACACTGTTACATGAATATAAAAAATTAACTTAAGAAATAAAAAAGAACAAGAGCAGCAAAAGCATAAAGATGATAATTTGATTGTGTCTTAATGGGAAAGGGGAATTCTTGCCTAATCAAGCAAAGGTAAGAGGGCGAAGTTTTTTATTATAAAGTCAAAATTTTTATTATTGTAGTAAAAAAGAAAGAAGTATATTCGCCCATTAGCGGCTTCATGAACCAAAGCAGATCATAGGTCCTGTATGTCGCAATATATAAACTCGACCCAACAAGTAGTCACTCTGCATTCTCCATCATCTTTTTCTTCTAATTTACATATACCATTTCTGGCCGGTATCCACTCTCCGTATCTTCAATCTCTCTTTCGGTCGTAGATTCACACCATTCGCAAGTGCAGTGGGTGATGACAAGGACCACCGTCACTATTTACTTCCCCTATTATAAACAAACAATATTGAGTCCACAGGTTTAGGGGTTTAGAGAGAGAAACGGAAAATGGGGGACACTGGGATTTACAAGGAATACTTAGCCGGTTTACTCGCTGGTGTTGCCACAGTTATCACCGGTCATCCCTTCGACACCGTCAAGGTATATCTGGGTAGCTCTAGATTTTGCAGTTCTGCAAATACTAGAGAGGGTTTATCACATAGTGGCTTCAAGAAAATGGGTTAATGAAATTCTCTTTGTATTTGTAATTATTTTGTTTATTTATTCATTTTTCTTAGGTAAAGCTGCAAAAACACAATGCGGAAGCGCATGCTATTAAGTACAGGAATGGTTTGCATTGCACGACTAGGATCCTAAAGACAGAAGGAGTATGCTTCTTTTAACATCTTATTGTGAGCCACAAATTAACTTGGTCTTTAATTTATTACGCAAGTCAGATTGATTGTGTAATAATTCTTGTGCATTCACTTGTTATATTAATATAGGATGAAATGTAAGTAAGAAACAGTTTAAGCATATTATAGGCCGCTGAGTTCTTACTGATTTCAAGAATGAGATGAGATTCATTTTGGCTAGTGTTTTACATGAATGAACTTGCTATTTTTTTGGTATTCTAGTTATTTGTTTGGTGAATTAGACTTGGAGTTTGTTTAACTTGTTTGGATTTGTTGGGTTATGGGTGGGGGGGTGTGGTGTTTGGTGATAACAGATGAAACCTATAAAAATATGCGTTTGAAATGATGGGAGTCATCTCTACTAAACGAACTCATTATGTTAGACTATATCATAATATAAAGAATTGGACCTTGCTATCTTGTATGCAATTGAAATCACCCTTTTCTTAGTGTGTTGGGTTTCCTTTTCTCATTTTTTTCGTTAACGTTTATTCATTTGGGGCACTATAACAATGAAATATGGATATGTAGAGAGTCATTGTCATGGATATTGAACTAGCATCTTCTCTTGCTCTACACCTATCCCAAGAACAACAACAATAACAACTAAGCCTTAATCCGACCATATTTCTTTGCATTGGTGGGAAGGGTTTCCCTCTCTCTTCTTTGTATTAGTTGGTTGAGTGTTTCGCACTTCTAATATCATTATTGATATCTAGCTATCCAGTTTCATTTGTATTTAAATACATTTAGAAAATCATTTTTCTTTTATGTGGTTGCCACAAGTGCCCTTCCTATAATTGCTACCAGTTAATGAGGTAAGCAGGAAGCCTGGATGCATCACACTGCAATTGTATTTGGAAACTTACGCAATTTTTCAGTTATGATCTGCCATATGTTTCAACTATTTTCTGGCGTTATTTTATCACATTCAAACAAATTTTTATATGACTTAATTAGAACAACTTATCAGAGCTTCCTATAACCCTAGGTCAGCTAATTTAAGGTCATATACTGCATTCTATCAGGAAAAAAAAAAAAACTGTCATCAGTTTCTTGTTTCAAGAGATGTAGGGTCCTGTCCCTCACCTCCCTTTGATGGAATGGAGTGAAGGTTTTTGGGATCTGAATGTTCTGAATGATAGTATTTTCAAAGGATAAGCGAGTGATAGTTGTCTTTGTCAGGTTAAAGGACTTTACAGGGGTGCAACATCATCATTTATTGGGATGGCTTTTGAGAGTTCACTTCTTTTTGGGATTTATTCTCAAACAAAGCAGTCCTTGCAGGTATGTAAGGAGTAAATTGGATAAGTCTATTTGCTTACTTTATTTGGCATTTCTTAAGAAAATAGCCTGGCCTAACTCATTCTTAAAAGCTAGCTCAAGGTAGGAGTGCCCAAGGCCATAAAAAGGACACATTACCCCTATCCCAAACCAGTATGGGATATTAACAGCATTAATATACAGAATTTATTCTGCTAGATATTGTTGCAAACCCATTGTCTTAATGATTTCGTGGATACTTCTTTAAATTCATATTGAGTCTATTCCATATTTATGACCTTTTCTCCTTATGATACTCAAGAAGAGAGGAGTGCGTAGTGATGTGCCAATGCCCCAAGTAATAATTCCTTCTGCAGCTTATGGTGGAGCAATTATAAGTTTTGTATTATGTCCATCTGAGCTAGTAAAGGTCAGTTACTTGTAGAGTTCATATGTTGCTCTGTTTTCTCCCATATTATTGGTTTTTGGTGTCAATTCTTATGAAACTGAGTTTCTCCAGTGTAGGATGCAAGTTCAAGGTACTGACTCCTTGGTTCCAAAGTCCAGTAGATACAATAGTCCTCTTGATTGTGCCCTTCAAACAGTGAAAAATGAAGGGGTGAGAAAATCCTGTGTATTGGCTACCTAATTTTAACATAGTCTTGGTCTGATGGAAAGCCTTTCAGGTTGCAGGCATTTTTCGAGGGGGTTTTACAACACTGTTAAGAGAATCTTTTGGAAATGCAGTTTTCTTTAGCGTTTATGAGTATGTCCGTTATTACATGCATTTACAATTGAAAGCTTCTTTTTCTGTCCACAACAACTTTATTGACATGGGAGTTGGAATTGTGAGTGGTGGCCTTGGTGGTGTAGCTGTAAGCATTCTGACAGCCTTGGATATATCTGAACTAGAATATTACATTTCAGATGCTTAATATTTTTATTTGTGACACTTTAACTAGTGTTATTTGTTCCCATGCTATCCAGTCCTGGTCTGCTGTTTTGCCCTTGGATGTGGCGAAAACTATTATCCAGACTGCTCCAGATAAAAGCTCCACCAGAAATCCATTTCGAGTACTTAACAAGGTAAGAAGTCCTCATTCTCTTTGTTCTTTAATTTTGGAATAACATCCAACCTCCAGGAATTGGGTGTTTTGCCTGATGATGAAATAAGGGGGGGGGTAAAGAGGCTAAATGAGTCCTTTATGTTAGATTTACAGGAGGACTGGACTTAAAGGATGCTATGCAGGTCTGGGTCCCACAATAGTGCGAGCATTTCCAGCTAATGCGGCTGCAATAGTCACCTGGGAACTTGCCATGAAAATGTTGGGGATCAGGCATGATTAAGAATGGTAAATATTACCAAGAATTTCAATTTTCTCATTGTCATTACAAGCTTTGGTGGGTTGCAGCGAATTTTGATCGGGATTTTGGGATGGCAAAGTTTTTTGTAAAATGGACTGGGGTGGGTTCTATTATGAAAATTAAGGATTTGCATATTATTTCTTGTGGGCTTGGCAAACTAGCAGTGATCTACTTTTAAGTTATACATGCAGATCACCTCCGAATATTAGTATAGGACTGGAAGGATTGCTATATTTATGTTTTGTCTAGTAGATGTTGCTCAGGTAAGTCATGCTCAAGCATTTTATCATCGGCTTTGGCCTTGGGAATGATTTACATCATTTTCTACAGTAACAGTCGCATTTTCTTAACCTTGTTGATTTTAAACAAGTTTTTGTGCCTACTAACGCATTCAATTGTGAATTTGCCTTCATGCAGCTTCTTGCTTTTAATGCTGCGAAGCAATTGGTATAAGTTGATGAATTGCGTCTCCAAGATCATCTCTTATGGAATTCATACCTCTTTATGTTGTCCTAGTGGGAACCTTGTACTTGTCTGATGATCTTATGCATATAATTGTGGGATTAATCGAACACATCCACAGAGATCATTGAGAAAGAACTAGCTGGTATATAATGGAAGTTTATATATTATTAAATTGACAGAAGAGAGAGAGCATATGGCTAGAGTTGACATATTTAGATATAACTGGCCGTAGAAGAGGCAATTTTATTTTGTAAGCCTATACCTCCTCAGTGAGTAGTAAACCTTGTTATTTTTTATTTGTTACTTTCAAATTGAGCCTTCTCCATGACAGTCAGATGAGCTTTTTCTGCGCCTCTCATTGTGCCCTGCTAAACGACTCCGGCAACTTCTTTTATTGTCATCAAATTCTGATAATGCATGGAACCTGTACGTACCATTTTTAGAAAAAACAAAAAAGAAGCAAGTTGAGATAACTCATACAGAAAAGTCTAAAAATGAAATAAAATAATTTCATCAGCAAAAAATATAATATAAAATAAAATAAAATAAACCCAAAAACTCTTAACCAAACATTGAGAAGCGCCTAAAATCTTTTTCTGTGTCCTACCTACATTATGTCAATTATTTGTTGGAATAATTATATTATAATTAATTTTGAATATTTTAATTTACTTATATTTTAATTTGGTAACTTGAATTATTTAAAATATTACTTAGATTTCAGATATTTTAAAATAATTTAACAAAAATATTCTAATTAAATTTCATTTTAATATTGTATAAAAGAAGATTTAACCTGAAATTTAAGTAAAAAAATGAAAAAAATATTGAAGATAATTGAAAAAATGTTTTAACTTGTTTGACGGAAAAAAAATTACGTAGGAAAGTTTCTTAGAAGAATTAACAGTAAAAAAGAGAAAAAAAAATTAAGATTAAAATGAGAAAAGTAAATATTGGAATTGACTATTAGACAATTAGATTCTATTGCCTTAATTAATCAAATAAATTTAAAATTATTATAATTTGATTTTAAAGAAAGATATGAATAATATACCTTTTATTATAATGTTGTGTGATCCCATAAGAAAAGGAAATTAATATATATATATATATATATATAGAAGAATTTAAGAAGGTATTTTGTTTAGTTTACAAGTCAGCTAAACCGACTTATAAATATAAAGTTAAAAGTAAATTACTATTTGATTTAACTTAAAAATTAAAAAAATATATATTTAAAATAAGTTAAAAGTCATAAATAAATTACTTTTTTTATGATTTATAATTTATCTATTTGTTTTAAAATTACTTTTTGATAAAGTTAAATACTTATTATCTTAATAAATTTAAAAAATATTCATGTTATTTTCATTTTAACAACTACAATACTCAATTATATATTTATTTGTTTTATTTTTATAAATTAAATTAATTTTAAGTATATTTTATCTAAATATTTAGACTATTTAAAAATAATTTTTAAGTAATTTTATTAAATAATTAATTATTTTTTAAAATTAATTTATAAATTAAAAAATAAATTTTAAATCAAAAATTAAAAAATAAGTAACCAAACCAAACGCTGGGACAATTAATAAATCAAAATATTAAAGAAAAATAGTAGTTCTTTATAGAAAATCTTCAAACGTCAAACCCAAAGCACTAATGTACTCAAAGAATCATGAAGCTATAGCAATACTTACTCTAAAGCCAAGTTGCCAACATCATTTTCATAATAAAACTAATCTATTTAATTTTTTTTTTTTGTTTTAAAAGGATGGCAAAGAGGAGGAGTTTTGGGTTTGAAATGATCTTAAAACTTAATAAATTATATTACACATATAATTCTTAAAACTTAATAAATTATATTACATTTTACATAAATAAAATATACAAATGAAGGGAAAAATTTATTCACATCCCATCATAAACCAATCCTTGAAAGAAATAATTCATACAATAACTTAAAAAAAGCTATTAATTATATTCATATATATATATATATATATAAGAATTTATTTTTTTTTTACATTTACACATAATTTTTTTTATAAATTATAAAAATATATATTATATTTATGTGAATAAAAAGGTATTTATTGGAGTATATTTAATAATTTTTTTATAGATAATATAATTAAAATATATATAAATATAAAGAGAGAGAGAAAGAAACAAACTTGTAATGAAGGCACTATGGATGAGATTTTTATAAGGAAATGATTATCATGCATGATTTATTCTTGACATAGGATTTAAAGTGAAAATTCTCATCATCAATGGAACTTTAAGGACAAATCAAAATTTATATTTGATTTATCAACCAAAGCTTCAAACTAAAGGACAAAAAGAACATATGCCTCCTATTGCCTCAATTCACAAAGCTCTAGACCTAGACCAAGAAATGCAAATACTGGAATAATGCTTTAAAAAAAAAAAGGAAAAAGAAAAGGAGTTAAAACTATTAGCAACTAATTAAGGTCATATAGAGATCTTAATCAAAATATATTTTCTGTATAAGTCATTGGATGGTATATATAATAAAGACTTGGAACAGGATATTCACTGATTCATATAAAAAAAAATAAAAAAAGGGAAAAAAATAAGATAATTAATGCAAGTGGAGTTTATGGTCTGCTGCTTTTAATGCTTCTGGAATGATTCATAAATTGTATCATTGTGATCTCCAGCTCACATTCCTTGTCTTTTTTACTACTGTTTGTTATGAGTGAATTGTAAGCACTCTTACTCTGTGCTAGATTTGATTTAAAAGCTATATTCTTAGTACAATATGTAATAGATATAATTCAAATAATATTAATAAATCTTTCACATTTATTTTGTTTTTACCAGAAACTAATTTCATTGCAAGTACTATATATATAATTAATAATCTTTACTCAGGAAAGAATTAATTACACATATTTGTGCCATTGATATGGCTATAAGACTAAATTAAAAGAGTGAAAAAAAAATATAGAACATGTTTGGGTATTATTTAGGAATTATTAGTATAAAATATATGTAATTATCATCTAATCTATTTCAGTGATAGTTAATTAAATCAGTTTATATAATGAGTTTTGAGAAAACTACCATTTGTGTTTGTGAAATTAAAGGAGGGTTATCTATATATATGTAAGTATACAACACTAGTTCAATCTTTCTTCATAAATATATTTAAAACAGGAACATTTAAGTTAATTTTAGTATTTATCTTTTATTTAAGATTATTCTCAATTGAAAACATATCTATTTATCCTTCTTCTTTGAATTAGAAATAGTCTACAAAAGAAAATTTTGTTTAATTTCTTGATAACATCTATATAAATAAGATATTTAGCACACCTTGCTAGTAATTCAGTTATAATTTATTATTTACCTAACATCATAATTAATAGTATTTCTGAGTATTTTCATAAGGCTTCCTTTGAAATAAATCATTTGTAAGAAAATAATTCAATTGAATTTTCACATAATCATACTTGATTTCTATTTTTCTAAAATATTTTTTTTAAGTTGAAAATAATATAATTCTTTCATTTCAAACATGAAAATTGATGAAAGTAAAAGAGGTCAATTGAATTGAATTTTTATAAAATTCTAATTTTCAAACAGGGGATAAGATTAGATTTGGGTAGCCGATCATCAAATTACTAGTCTAGCTATATTATTAATCTCCTTTCCTAAGCTATAACTATAATTTTCTCGATAAGGGTATGTATGATATGTAACCGGCAAATGAATTTTTTAAAATTCTAGTTTTTAAACAGGGGATAAGATTAGATCTAGATACCTGAACATCAAATTACTAATCTAACTATATTATAAATCTTCTTTCCTATGCTATAACTATAATTTTCTTGATGAGGGTATGAATGATATGTAATTGGCAATAATAGTTAAAACTTCAATTATAATAGAAAATTTTCTTATATAAATCTAATTAAAACATTAATTTTGTAGTCCAAGAAATGGATCACAAGAAGGATTATATATATGTATAATTTCAATTCTAATTGCTTTATTAGAAAAAGAATATGATGGTATGAAATCTAAAAAATTACTTTAACAAATTAATGAAAATAGAATAAATCCTAAAAATGACCCAGAAATTAGGATTTTGCCCACATTATTGGAAATGACTTAATTAATGGACCTGAACTAGAGTGGAATCAAGACTTTGGTTTGCAAAGTTAGAAGTGGAGAGATTAGAAAGGACATTAAAATTAGGGTTTCACCTGCTACATTGCTGGCAGAAGCGTTGCTGGATTCCGGCAACAAGGACAAAGGGAGCCTTGGCATGGAAGTCGCACACTTTATGGCGTCTATGGTATTTCTTGGCATCGGTCATGTTAAAGGTGCAATTCTCTGCTTGACAAGAAACTGCCGGCATTGACCCACTAGCATTAGATCCTTTCTTGCCTTTCTTCTTCTTGTCATCATCTCCAAACCCTAACCCACTATTCTCTTCTTCATCCTCTTCTTCTTCCTCATCCTCCATCCCCTTCAAGCTCCTCTTTCCCTCAGCTCTGCTAGTTTCCATACTAAGAGAAGCAAGAGAAGGCAACAAAAAAAGCAAGCAAGATGGAGGAGAAGAAGAAAATAAAGAACACCAAGACCTTGATAAATGGGTGTTGAGAAAGAAGAAGATTTATGTGTGAGGACCACTGTCTACAGACTTCATTTTTATTCTCCGTCACCATAGGGGTAATAGTAGAAGGGTATGAAAGTTAAGGTTTAAGTTAGCTCCAAGACAAGAAAATCATAGGTGTAAAATACACATCTTTTTTTCTTTATGACTGTATTTAGGGTAAAAGAACACGTACATATATACTGCTATATATACTCTTTTTTTCTTGCTAGGGATAATTAATATAGATCAAGCCTATTGCAGATATTCTAATTTCGAGTTTTCAAATGAACAAGTTGCTATTAATTAAATAATGGAATTAGGTCATGAATAGGAAGTCTAATCTAACTCTCTGAAATCTACGGGAATTTCTGTGGAAAACGCATAGTAACTCAGCAGTGATTTATTTTCATTTATAAAGAAAATTGTACTAAGGTAGGTTTTCTTGGGCTTGGCTGGTGTTCTTGTAGACTTGTACCATATATATATATATATATAAGTTTTCTAGGTTATATATATGCATGTGGAGCCTCTCTATAGAAAAATTATACCATGTATATATATAATAAAATATACCTATTTTTTTTTTTCAATCAAGAGATTCCTGCATATGTGCTCAAGTGTATAATTGAAAGATGAAAGGTGAAAGGTGAAAAACCTATGGCTCAAGAATTAATTTTCCAAAGTTGTCTATCAAGATTAGATGCATATGGTGCAAACACAATCTATTATGTGTCCTTGGCATCTAATTCTTCCTCTTTTCACCTTTCCCCTCTTTGTTTTCATATTTTTGCTGCAGCCAACGGTTTTTAAGCAAAGTGGGTAGGTAACCCATCTCTTATGCATTATTGTTTTCTTTCACCAAATTAGGACCACGTTCCTGCTACTGTGATTATACATTATCGTCTTTGTTGGTCCCCATTTGTCTTAGGGCAGCTCCTTGTACTACTGTAGGCGTGAAATGAAGCGAATTTTGTTCAAAATCCAATGTGATTTTGTTGGCTCACGTGTAGGTCTCTGAGGAGTGAAGGAATATAGTAAGGACCCAAAGCATTCAATTTCAACACATGGAACATAGATATTCATCCATCAAATGTTTCAGGTTTCTAACCAAACACCAAGCCTGCCAACCATAGCTATTTGGATCCATTCTTGAATCATGACAAGACCTCTTTATGGTGGCAGCTTTATATTAGTTAGACAAAGAACTTGGGCTTTCTGATGCTTTTATATATATATATATATATATATATATATATATATATATATATATATATATATATATATATATATATATATATAATCCATTCCCTACTTGCAGGATTAACCGATTAATTGGACTTGATGACTAAGAAACATAGAACACTTAACAGGCCATCTTCTTGCAAGTGGCAGAAGTGTCAAAATTCGACCCTTAAATGCATACAGTTATAATAATAAGTAAATAAGAATCTCCTATTGCTCAATCATCAAGAAAAGAATGTTACGTTTGGTAGGCCGTGGCACAATATAATATAATCATATTTTATATTGAGATTTAATTTAAAATTTGATTGCATGATAAAAAATAGCCTACCATTGAATGCCAGTAAAAATTAAAAGCTTCAAAGCTACTTAGTCAGACTCACCATGGAATTATTACCAGAAAAAACGACATAATCGGTGTCAAGTGTCAAAAGGTGGTTGGTCCTAGAAAGTGTTGGGTGTTAAAATAAATAAAATTGTTACGATGCAGGAGCAATTAAGAAGTGGAGGCGGTGCATTGGTTAGCTTTTTACCAAGACAGTAATGCAAAAAGCAGCTACAGCCAGCTATATTACACGCATGGATTGATCCAAAATGCTAGAATATTAACCAAAGAACAACAACCTTTCCTTCAACAGATCTCTTCATTTGATGATAATTATCAATAAAATAAAAATTATTTTATAAAAAACAAAGTACAAGTAATATTAAACTTTGTAAAAAGTTCTTATCATTGAAAGAAAGTTAAAAAAGAATCAGCTCAAAGCGTATGATCAAGGGATAGATGGAATCCCATGGTCATCAATTTACTACAAGTAATTTCGTTTCATTGGTTAGGAAGCTAAATTACATCCCAGAAGGGCAGTGCGTTGGCTGCTGAGTGATAGAAATTTTGAAAGCAAAAATGAAATTGTAACTTGCTTAAAGTCTTGTGTCGAGATATTATGAAGCGTCTCTCAAGAGCCCATCTACCAAATAAACCTCTGCACCGCAGGTTCGTGGTTCCAATGGAATGGTCGAAACAATAACATCATCATTATGAAGATATTGATTACTACGCGCATCAGTCCAATAACGATCCAACTTTGATTACTTCTCATGTGGGAATTAAGCATCAAGAAATAGAATGGTATAGTATCTGAACTCAATTAATGGAGCAGGAACTAGGACTGCAGCTGTAGAAAGAAATATGCCAACACCCACATTTTCTGTTGAACTTTCCCTGTCAATAAATGATAAAACAAGGTCAAAATGAAGTTCAAACACACCTAAACTTAAATTACAAAGACAGATAATACTAACCCAAAATATTGAAGATGGAAAACCATGCATGAATATAAAATGGAACCAAAAGGTACTTCATCAACCAATGTCCTTTGATGACACTTTCCGCCAGAGATAGAAGGTATAATGCCGATTCTCAGCAAAAAGAACAGGATGAGCTACGCTGTAACAGTAGTAGTTAACTCTATCACGAAATAGTGGCAGACGGTAGAGTGCAAAAAAAAAGTCAACATACAAAACAAAGATGAAAATGTGCGGCTTCCTTTCTATCAATTCAACAAAAAAAAAAAAAAAATCTCCCTACAAGAATATACTTTATGAAGTTCTAGCAGACTTTGCCATGAAATATGTCTGATAAATCATGATGCTCAGCATATAATACAGATTTGTACTGACCTGAAAAAATGCAGATAGAGGAAGCCAGCAGTAAGAGCCACCAGCAGTTGAAAAAAAAACTAAGGGTCTGTTCTTCCAGAATGAATGGAACACATTAGCAACATGACTTAAAAAGAAATGCAGAGGAGCTGTTGCCAGAGTAGAAACCACACTAAAATACATTATCTGTGCAAAATGAGGTGAACATGCATGAGCTTCTTTTGCACCTGAAACATTAGGAAACAGAGCGAGAAGCAAATTCTTACTACATAAAATACAGCATGATAAGATAAGAGTAGTACCAAGAACTACACTCCCATTCCAATGGACAAAAGCAACGAAGGCTGCCAAACCATAAAGAACATATAAAAAGTTTCCACTCCATATGCCATGATGTCAAACTTATTTCCTGAATCTCATCAAGAAAACCTGCAATATAATCTCAAATGATGCGATTTTAGTATTGAGAATGAGGAAAACAAAAGGTGGTGCAGGATAAACCAAGTTGGCAAATTCATTTTCCAGTCCCATAACAGATGGGGGATAGTATTTGCAGAGCACAACTAGGCAAAAATTCACCAATCACAAAAACTCTATCATAATGTGATACATATTACAGAAGAAGGAAGAAGAATGTTAATCAGTAGTTGGTGTTAGTAGTTTATTAGCTCGGGAATTTGGAGGCATTTGCTTGTAACAGCTTGTAAATGCTGTAACAGCTTTTTGGAGGGAATTACTTGTAATAGTTAAGTCAGTTTTAGCTAACTGATTCTGTTAAGAGTTGTTAGGAGGCAGTTACTACTTTGTCTATAAAAGTAGTATGCAGATCTGTAATGAATGATTCATTCAAGAATGATATTCATCAATGAAATTTCTCTCATCTCTATATTCTTTTCTCTCCTCATCTAACTCTATTTCTCTTCTCACCTCATTTCTCTCTGTTTTTTTGAAACCCTGTCCAGTATCTGTTCAACCTCTATTTTAGGGATTGATTCAGGTCTGTTACCTTACATTTGGTATCAGAGGTGTTAGATCAGTGGGCAACTGCTGAAAATTGTTTCATGGGAGTTGCATCTATGGCAGATTACTCTTACCACAATACTAGGCTTCTTCTGTTCTTTTCTCTTGTTCCCTCTAATTTTTCTTCTTCTTCTCTGAGATTTCTTCCTTTCTTCTCTCTCTATTCTTCTTCTTCTTCTCCTCCTCTTCTTTCTTCTATTTCTCTTCTGATGCGTCCACATCGGTTCTGTAGGGAGGTCTTGGGTGTTATATAAATGAGTTTGCAAACCTCCCCTTGTGAGCTAACTTTTGAGGTGGAGTTAGGCAGGTTCATATAATTTGATATCAAAGCCTCACTCTGCATGGGTCAATGGGCCAGGGCTATGTGCAAAGGTTTCTTAACATTCTTCGGAAGAGGGCAGGGTGAACAAGCTATGACCCCGTTGCTTCATGAGGACGTTCAATTTAAAGAGGTTGAGAATGATGCGTCCCACATTGGTTTTGCAAGAAGGTCTTGGGTGTTATATATATGAGTTTACAAACATCCCTTTGTGAGCTAGCTTTTGAGATGGAGTTAGACAAATTCATATAATTTGGTATCAAAGCGTTGGCTCTAAATCAGGTTCTATCTATCCTTTTGTGTTTTCTTTTTTGTTCTTTGTTTATCGTACTATTTCATTTCATAACTTATTCATCAATTTCCTTGTTTTTTTATATTTTGCATTTTCTTTAGTAATTCTTAATTTTAAATTTTTTTTTCTCTTCCTTTTCTTTTGTGTCTTTTGTTTCAAAAAAAAATAAAAAATGAATTGCGGTAGCTTTAAAAAAAAAATTACAGATTTTATCCGCAGAATTTTAAATCTGCCACTACAGTAATTATAAAAAAAGAATTGTAGATTTTTTTTTTTGCAAAATTTCAGATCGGCTATTAGTCAATTAAAAAAATAAAATAAAATAAAATAAAAGAGGAGGCAAATTTGGTGTAGCACAATTAGGGTTCACTACACACCCTAAATTATTGAATTTTCACCTAGGCTATTGCTTCTTTACTGTTTTGTTTGTTTCAATTTCTAATAATTTAGTGTCTTATTCCGTTTTTTTGAATTCTAGAGTCCTTTATCATTTTATTTCTGTATTCATCTTTCTATTGCTTTTCTTTATTTCGTATTTTCAATCTTGTCTTGAATTTCAAATTTGTTAAATATTACAAGTTGGTTACTTTGAGTGAGTTTGGTTAGTTCCTTAAAGAGCTAAAACGAAAAATTAAAGAGTACAAAAAGGCAAGAATATGTGAGCACATAAGAGGGTAAAAGTCTAAATTGTGTGAATCACGAGTGGAGTGACATTGATTGAGTGTAAATACGCGAGGGAGCATTGTCAGGATATTTGCTAACATTCTTTTGCAGGTTTTACAATTATATCACACAAAAATAGTGAAGAAGAGAAACCAGATCAGTTCTTCATAATGCAAGTTATTCAACAACAGTATGAGCAATTGGCTTTGATACTTGGAGACATGAGGAATCAAATGGAAAGGCAAGAGGCTAGACTAAATAGGCAAAATGCTACTATAGGTAACCTGCAAAGGGATAGGTCTAATGCTAGAAGGCAAGCTATACACAACAACAATAACTCTCCCCCTGAAGAGTTTGAAAATGAGCAAGATGGAAAAGATGAAAATAATGATGATCGGGCTTCAATCATAAAGAAGGGCAGATTTTATCAGAGGAGAGAAAGGCATGAAAGGAGGCCAACAAGAAATGACAGGGGTAGAGATGGTGTTGATCGAAACATTGGAAACATCAAAAGGAAAATTCTATCTTTCCAAAGAAAGAATGATCTAGATGTTTACCTTGAGTGGGAATGCAAAATTGAGCTAGTCTTTGACTGTCACAATTATTCAGAAGAAAAAAAAGTAAAACTTGCTACTGTTAAATTTATTGACTATGCACTTGTATAGTAGGATCAAATAATTTTGAGTAGGAGAAGAAACAGAGAGAGGTTTATTGACACCTGGGATGAGATGAAAGTTGTCATGAGAAGAAGATTTGTCCCTAACCATTATTACAGATAATTGTATCAAAAGTTGCAAAGACTCACACAAGGGACAAAAAGTGTGAAAGAATACCATAAGGAGACGGAGATGGCTATGATTCGGGCAAATGTTGAGGAAGACAGGGAAGCCACATCGGCTCAATTTCTAGGTGGTTTGAATAAAGAAATAGCTGATTTAATTGAGTTGCAACATTGTAGACCCTTAATTTGTGATGAGTATGTGCATTGAGGCCGTGGGAAACCCGATGATGAAAAATTATATGACTGTAAGATATAATTGAAGGCATGGAGCTGAATTATTAATTCCGTGGCATGATCTTGAAAAAAATAAAAATAATAATAAAGTTTTGGGGAAATTAATTTAATTAAATTTAAATAAAATTTTATTTTGTTTAAATTTAATATGGGTAGTTCTTAAATGGATCTAATTAAGTTTAATTGGGCTCTATGGGCCTAAGAAAGCCTAGTTAGGAATTTTAAATGGGACCCATTTAATTATTTTTTTTTTAAAATTTAAAATAATAAAATATCTCTCTCCTCCTTGGCCCCACTCTCTTCCTCACTCCCTATTGGTGCCTTCCATTTTTTCCTGTCTTCCTGTTTTCTTATTGGTTGAAACACCTCATCCATATCCCAGTCTTATTCGAATTCTACAATCGTAGTTGTTTAAGTCATCTAAACTTTATTACCCTAAGACTCCAAATCCTACCACACCTCTTCCTCATTCCCTATTGGTGCCTTCCATTTTTTTCCTGTCTTCCTATTGGTTGAAACACCTCACCCATATCCCAGTCTTATTCGAACTCTGCAATTGTAGTTGTTTAAGTCATCTAAACTTTATCATCCTAAGACTCCAAACCCTATCACACCTCTCTCCCAAAACCCTATAAATACCCTACTAGAGAAGAGAAGAAGGGAGGATGAAAGGAGGAGAGAGATAGAGAAAATTCAGAGTTATAAGAAATTTAGAGATATTTAAGACTCTTTGAGTTCTTCCTTATTATTTTTTTTCTTCAAGAAGATTTTCATACAAGATTTCTGGAAGGTCAGTTTTTATTGTTTTCTTTTTAAGATCTATGCCACGCAATATTTTAATTCTATGCTATTTGTCTTCAATTTATTTTATATGTTCATATAGATCATGTAATCATGTTTAATTTGAGGGGATACACAACTCTGCACATGTTTAGTTTCTGTCTCTCGTATTTTTATTATTTTTCTTTATTTTCTAAATCTGTAAAAAATTTGTAAAAATTATATTCATATTCTACACGAAATTCCATTAATTTTAGGCTTAAGAATCACTAAAAAAGCTTTAATATTTTGTAAGTTATGGCTGTTTGAAGTTAGGGTTCCTGTAAAATCTGATTTGCAGGATATCCGACTTGTGGAGCCCATATCTCCCTTGTTCCTTAATATTTTTGTGCAAATCTAGTGTCTAAAATTAACTTCAAAATCTTATGAATCTTTTCCAATTGGTTTTGCATTCATATCTTTTGTGGTTAATGAGTTATGAATTTTACAAAAAAGTAGTACGATTCTGTCACTTAGAAGAGTTACGATTTATGTAGATCATTCGGCTAGGGTTTTGTTTGATTTATAAATTTTATGTTATTGTATGATATGTAGGCTATCTTCTGTAATTTTTATGATTTTTAGGCATGTTTAACTATTTTTAAAAATCGAATTTCTTGCTACTGTTAATCTGCCAGAATTTGAAAATTGTATATTTATGCATGTTCTTGTATTTTCTTAGGTTTTAATTGATATTTGATCTATTTTCTGTATTCTTTTAATTCAAGAAGTGTTATAAAGTGTTTGGATCATGTTAGAAGACTTAGACCATTAGGTAGTTGTAACTAATTAGGAATCTTAACCCTTTAGGAGACTAGAGTTAGAATCCAATGTAAATTGTTATTAATGTTTTCTTTATTTCTTTTATTTTCTTTAGTTTCTTTATTTTTATTACAAACAAAATTGGTAAGTAGCCCTAAGGTAAGTACCAAAGAGGGCATTTGCGTGGAGCTTATATGGAGCTAAACGGAGTAAGCCAGGATATCATTGCCATACTAGAAGAGAAGACCCTTTTTAAGGGTAGCTTGCCCAATGGCAACTGCATTTACCAACAGGTAAGTAGCTCTAAACTTCTCGAATAACCATTGGTATGAAATTGTAGTAATAATAAAACTTTTATTTGGTAAATTAAAATTAACTTTGTTTTTAATTTAACTGACTTTTGCATGTAATTAATTTAAATAAATACTTTGTAAATTAAAATTAATCTTGTTTGTAAATTAAACTAACATTGGCATGTAAATAAATTTAATTTAATACTTGGTAATTGTAAAATAAATTTGCATGTTAGAAATCTTTATTAGGTTGTGATTGTTTGGGCCTTATGTGATATTAGAATAAATTACACATGTACATAATTAACTTAGTTCAATTATCCTTAGGGTAACTTGGTGAAAATTAATTAATTAGGTTAAATAGAAACTTAGGGTTATTTGAAATTGAATTTGTTTGTAAATTAAATTCTCAATAATAAATTAATTTTAGTCATCTGGTAAATATCATTTAAATAATTAGCAACCCCATAGATAGGAATTACTTGTGCATGAAAATTGTGTGTAAACAACAACCCTTTTTGTGAATTACTTATGTGTAGGATTAGAATTGCATTTTTAGGATAAAGTTTAATAAAAGAATAATAAACAAGACTTCTAGAAACATTAGTAGAGGACTGCACTCGAATTAACGAGGTTAGACCAGCGTAAGGGTGCCTAACACCTTCCCTTACGTACCCACTATCCCGAACCTAGACATTGGGCTATGGTAATGACGGTTGTGGAAACTCGCAAGGAGTAAGTTGCCATCCATGACCCTCGGAAGAAACATCAATATGTCCGGTTATTACCCGGGTGGCGACTCTTGTCTATCTATGCCTTCGTGGCATAAATCCTTAGTACCGTGGTAGTGTTATGGGAAGACGGTACTTACTAGTGGTTTGATTCTATTAGGATTGTATGAAGTGCATGTCTAGGAAATGTTGTCTAAGGAGGTGGTACTTAAGTGAGACCATTGTGACTCCACCATCTTTCCAGGCATTACAGTGCATTTTATATAATTCTAATGGATGATATTTCGCCTCACGCCTACCCCTACTTTGGCGACTGGGGACTAAATGGATAGTTACTCTATCATGTTTCTATTAGTCTAATATTATTCCTTTGTTAAACTTTTTGCATTGCACTACACTATCACACGGATCACCGCTACCCTTTTAGCCTCGTTAGTACTAGCCAAGGAGACCATGGTTCTACTCGAGCTATGACGAATTGGTGAATGCTAGCACCCCATGCCTGTACCTTCGAGTATATAAAAGAGCCACGTTGTGCTTAATGGACAAGCTCTCGCATGGGTGATCCTTTTCCTACCCAATAAAGCCCATGAGCCATAGATTTCAACCCTAGGTACCCCGTAGATTTTTGTTGTGCTGGATTCGTATCCTTACTGTTCAAACCATAAGTTTTAGTGGTAGTTGAGATGAACCTAGGCCTATGCATAAACCCAATGTGTGTATAGGCCCAAGTCCATTTCAAAACCCATGTTAAGCAAGAGGATGTTTACTTATGGTTAAACTTTAAGGATATAAATCCTTTGTTTGTGAGGGAAGGATCGTCCTGAACTACCCCTGTTGGTGTGTCCAGTGTACCATAGCCTAGGATAAAATTTTTTCTTACCCTGCACGTGAGAGTTGAAGGTATAAGGGGGCGAAGATTCAGCTTTGGAGATTTTTTTTTCGATTTTGATTCAGTCTTTGGTCCGATTTTAGTTCAGTTTATATGGTCTGATTTTGATTCAGTTTTTGTTCTAGTGGTATGGTTCGATTTTGGTTTTGTAAAAGTAAAGGCAAAAAAAAGAAAAAAAAAATAGTCCATTCATGTATTGCATTCATGTACATAGCATGCTTAGGTTAACCCTTAAATCCTATTCTTTTGAGCAAACATAGCCTCAAAGCACACCAAAGAGACTTCCAATTAGGTCACTTGGGTTAGGGAATGGAAGAAACTAGTAAGGATTTCTCCTGCACTACTTAAGATGGAAAAAACTATGGCCGTGCTTGATGAAATATTGAATGCCAAGATGTTTGAGCTAGAAGAGACAATTGTGGTCAACTTTAGAAAGAGGCCCTGAGGCAGGCTAATTAAGTGGCATTAAAGTTATTGAGGTTCAAATTATGTCTCACACCCCAAGGAGATTTTTCCAATTCAGCTAACCCTTATCTGAAGTTTTGGAGGGTCTCAAAGTTCAAGACCTCCTATAGCTCTTAGCACCCAGACCACTACTAAATCCACTCCCACCTAGCTATGATATCAACCAATGTTGCCAGTTCTACCAAGCCCACAGTCATGACACCGACTGATGCTTTCAACTTAAGCATGATATCTAAGACCTAATTGATGCCAAAAGGATGATTGACCCAGAAAATCAACCCAAAAGCCCCATGTCTAGCCAAAATTTCCACCTACACCAGGTCTCTACATGATCTCCATCACCCCAAAAAACCCTAACAGAATTATTAACTTTATCCAACCCATCCAAAAGCCCAATGAACTTATCCAACCCATCCAAAAGCCCAATGAACTTATCCAACCCATCCAAAAGCCCAATGAACCTATCCAACCCATCCAAAAGCTCAATGAACCTCAGTCTATAATGGTTGTTGACATTTGTGATAATTCTAGCTATGATGAGGGTCCTTTGGATGTTTGGACTGATTCTGATGAGGAGATAGTTGCATTACAACTAGATGGTTCAGTTCCACTAGTGTCTGATTTTCAAGTTGTTGGGATCTATGAAAACTTGATGGGTTTAAAAGTGGCTACTATGAAGAAAGAGATGAAGTTTTTTCTTAGCACAGGCCTAAGAGAAAGTATAGATGGTCTGGTGACTTTTTTTGAGATGAAGGGGCAGATCACGAGTCATGGCTTGGACTATGAGCCAATAGAAGAGAAAGAAAAGCCAAAGCCTCCTAAGTTCTTGAAAGAGGTGGCAATTACTTGAACATATAATTAGGGGTTACTACATGTGAAAGAATTAGAGTAGAAAATCAGCACCATTGATCTAAAGACTGCATGGAAGCCAAGCACCTAAAGGTACACTCCTAAGTTTGAGTTTATCTTTTGTAATGCTCATAGTAGTGATACAGATGTTTCCATTTCTGATGTACTTTATGCTGATTTTAAGGCGAAGATCAACAACATGACCAGTCCTTCTGCTTACTTGTTTGATGTTTATTCTAATGGGCATATGCATGGCATTCATAATCATTTAGAATCAGTTTCTATTGATGCATCAAAATCGATCTCTATTAATTTGGGTACACCAAATAATCCTAAAGACATTAAGTTAGCTGAAGATTTAACCCAAGAAGAAAGAGATAAATTTATAGCCTTGTTAACAAAGTACCAAGAAGCACATGCCTCGAGCTTAAAATTAGATGGCTGATTCCCAAGCCAAGCTAATGTCCCCATAGGAAAAGAATGATCAAAAGTTGACTTGGCTAGTTATCCTAATGAGGAGTAAAATTTCATGCTATGAAGAATTAATAAGTGGCACCTCTTGACCTAGAGGGAGAAGGAAAATGATATGAAGACATAAGGAGGTCTCTGGAAGTGAGAGAATACTCGCAATAAGCCTACAAAAGAGATAGAGCAATAATTCATAAATTAGCTGCTCAACTTACTTTAGCTGGGGGGCAATTCTATAAACTCTTATGTGTGATAGAAAAATAGGCTGAGCAAATAATGAAAGAAGTACATGCAGGAATGTGTGGTTCCCATATAAATGGAAAGGTTCTAGTTGGAAAAAAAATTGTTTGAAACATATAAGGATTGGCCTGAAAATTTCATTTATGTTCTTTAAGGTTATAGTAGTACTACAAGGACATCCACGGAGGCAACCCCATTCTCTTTAGTGTATGGGATTAAAGTAGTGCTATCCATTAAGCAAGAGGTCAAATCCTTAAGAGTGATGCTAGAAGCTAAGATCCTAGAAAATGAGTGGGCCTATAAGAGATATGAAGAACTAGCTTTGATTGATGAAAAGAGGATGCGAGCCTTGTATCATATGCAGGCTTATCAAAGGAAGATAACTAGAGCCTTTAATAAGAAGGTGAAGCCAAGAAAGATCAAAGAGGGAGATATGGTTGTGAAACAAACTCGACCCATCCCTTTTGATCCAAGAGGAAAGTTTAAGCCAAACTGGGATGGTCTACACATAGTCAAAAAGATCTTGCTACTGTAAGAATATCAGACCTGGATGGGATGAATTTCAAGAACCAGTCAATTTAGACAGGCTTAAATGGTACTTTGTGTGAGACAGTTCGCTAAGTGAAAACCTGCAAAAGGCGGTCTAGGCAAAAGTAAGGGTCAAAGAAAAAAGAACGAAAGACAAAAAAACAAAAAGACAAAAGAAAAGAAAAGAAAAAAAAATGCTAGATTGAAAACCTACAAAAGGCAGTCTAAGCAAAAGGAGAGATGAGAGAAGATCTGGATGGAAAACCTGAAAAGGCCATTCGGCAGGTTATAAAGCTTATTTCTAACTTTGGAAGGTTAGAAATTTAGCAAAACTAAATGTAAGGGGGAGTAATGGTGTACCTGAATAAATAAAGAAGTTTTTATTGCATTAACCAAGAATATGTTTTATTTAATTATGATTGTGAATGTTTGTGTCTTGAGGGATACATCAAAAGATTAAGTAATTGAACTGCATTGTTTTGATTTAACCTATTGTCTTGTGAGCATGATAGAATAGGTGCTTGATATGAATATCCTGGTGATTGTCTAATTTCAAAGAAAAAAAAAAGAGAAAAGAAAAAGAAAAGAAAAGAAAAAGAGAGCTCGTTAAGTGGAAAACCCGAAAGGGCCGCTTAGGCAAAAGTTAGAGCAAGCTCTTTGAGATGAAAACCAAAAGGCATTTCAGAAAAAGTTAGGGCCAGAGAATGGAGTTCATGGAAGAGAAATGAGTTAAGGAAGAAACCATAGGGGAGAGAAGAAAAAGAAAAATCAGAGGAAATTGTATTGTGACCTTAAGGAAGTCTTTTTAGTGAATGGTTTTTCTCAAAAATTTTGAGGCTAAAAGAAAGTTTTTGCAAAGAGATCCTCAGAGGACTATGTTTTTTAGAATCTCCAATAAAATTTGCATTCTCATGATAGGAAATAGCATGCAGGAAGCACAAAAATCAGAGAGAATTTTGAGACCAAGTTATCCCAATTTTTTTCAAATCACGAATTAGATATTTTTTGGTAAGTCCTTAGACGTTGTTTAGGGCGCACGACATAGTTGTGTAAGGCGTAGAAGAACACGCATCAACATGTCACCTGTAGGTGTGTAAGGCGTAGAAGAACATGCATCACCACAGTTTCAAGTGTCGAACTACGAGTGGATCTGATTCTTCCTCAGGATAGCGAGGGGGATATGTAGGTAGTTTAGGATCATGGTCCTAAATACGAACCCACAATATTTCATGACAGATGTTTTTTTGGTAAGTCCTTAGACGTTGTTTAGGGCACATGGCATAGTTGTGTAAGGCGTAGAAGAACACGCATCAACATGTCACCTGTAGGTGTGTAAGGCATAGAATAACATGCATCACCACAGTTTCAAGTGTCGAACTACGAGTGGGTCTGATTCTTCCTCAGGATAATGAGGAGGATACGTAGGTAGTTTAGGACTGCGGTCTTAAATACGAATCCACAATATTTCAAATCACACAGTTGCCATTGTCAAGAGACCATAGCTAGTCTCATGACACAGAGTGTATCGACAGAGCAAGATGCACTCAATTTTCACATGACACAGTTATCACTGTTATGAGACAGTAGCTAGTCTCATGACGCAAAGTGTATCGACAGAGCAAGATACACTCATTTTTCACATGACACAGTTATTACTGTTATGAGACCGTAGCTAGTCTCATAACATAGAGTATATCGACCGAGCAAGATATACTTGATCCTCATAGCTAATGTTTCATAGTTATTAGATTTTTGAGTTTCACTTTGACGAAACTTGAGCAATGCTTTCGCATTGATTTCAACTTTCGCCAAAGTGGGGGGCAAACTGTAGACCCTTAATTTGTGATGAGTATGTGCATTGAGGCCGTGGGAAACCCGATGATGAAAAATTATATTAATGTAAGATATAATTGAAGGCATGGAGATGAATTATTAATTCCGTGGCATGATCTTGAAAAAATAAAAATAATAATAAAGTTTTGGGAGAAATTAATTTAATTAAATTTAAATAAAATTTTATTTTGTTTAAATTTAATATGGGTAGTTCTTAAATGGATCTAATTAAGTTTAATTGGGCTCTATGGGCCTAAGAAAGCCTAGTTAGGAATTTTAAATGGGACCCATTTAATTATTTTTTTTTTAAAATTTAAAATAATAAAATATCTCTCTCCTCCTTGGCCCCACTCTCTTCCTCACTCCCTATTGGTGCCTTCCATTTTTTCCTGTCTTCCTGTTTTCTTATTGGTTGAAACACCTCATCCATATCCCAGTCTTATTCGAATTCTACAATCGTAGTTGTTTAAGTCATCTAAACTTTATTACCCTAAGACTCCAAATCCTACCACACCTCTTCCTCATTCCCTATTGGTGCCTTCCATTTTTTTCCTGTCTTCCTATTGGTTGAAACACCTCACCCATATCCCAGTCTTATTCGAACTCGCAATTGTAGTTGTTTAAGTCATCTAAACTTTATCATCCTAAGACTCCAAACCCTATCACACCTCTCTCCCAAAACCCTATAAATACCCTACTAGAGAAGAGAAGAAGGGAGGATGAAAGGAGGAGAGATAGAGAAAATTCAGAGTTATAAGAAATTTAGAGATATTTAAGACTCTTTGAGTTCTTCCTTATTATTTTTTTCTTCAAGAAGATTTTCATACAAGATTTCGGAAGGTCAGTTTTATTGTTTTCTTTTTAAGATCTATGCCACGCAATTTTTTAATTTTATGCTATTTGTCTTCAATTTATTTTATATGTTAATATAGATAATGTAATAAAGTTTAATTTTATTGGATACACAACTCTGCACATGTTTAGTTTCTGTCTCTCGTATTTTTATTATTTTTCTTTATTTTCTAAATCTGTAAAAAATTTGTAAAAATTATATTCATATTCTACACGAAATTCCATTAATTTTAGGCTTAAGAATCACTAAAAAAGCTTTAATATTTTGTAAGTTATGGCTGTTTGAAGTTAGAGTTCTGTAAAATCTGATTTGCAGGATATCCGACTTGTGGAGCCCATATCTCCCTTGTTCCTTAATATTTTTGTGCAAATCTAGTGTCTAAAATTAACTTCAAAATCTTATGAATCTTTTCCAATTGGTTTTGCATTCATATCTTTTGTGGTTAATGAGTTATGAATTTTACAAAAAAGTAGTACGATTCTGTCACTTAGAAGAGTTACGATTTATGTAGATCATTCGGCTAGGGTTTTGTTTGATTATAAATTTTATGTTATTGTATGATATGTAGGCTATCTTCTGTAATTTTTTTATGATTTTTAGGCATGTTTAACTATTTTTAAAAAATCGAATTTCTTGCTACTGTTAATCTGCCAGAATTTGAAAATTGTATATTTATGCATGTTCTTGTATTTTCTTAGGTTTTAATTGATATTTGATCTATTTTCTGTATTCTTTTAATTCAAGAAGTGTTATAAAGTGTTTGGATCATGTTAGAAGACTTAGACCATTAGGTAGTTGTAACTAATTAGGAATCTTAACCCTTTAGGAGACTAGAGTTAGAATCCAATGTAAATTGTTATTAATGTTTTCTTTATTTCTTTTATTTTCTTTAGTTTCTTTATTTTTTATTACAAACAAAATTGGTAAGTAGCCTAAGGTAAGTACCAAAGAGGGCATTTGCGTGTACCTTATATGGAGCTAAACGGGAGTAAGACAGGGATATCATTGCCATACTAGAAGAGAAGACCCTTTTTTAAGGGTAGCTTGCCCCAATGGCAACTGCATTTACCAACAGGTAAGTAGCTCTAAACTTCTCGAATAACCATTGGTATGAAATTGTAGTAATAATAGAACTTTTATTTGGTAAATTAAAATTAACTTTGTTTTTAATTTAAATGACTTTTGCATGTAATTAATTTAAATAAATACTTTGTAAATTAAAATTAATCTTGTTTGTAAATTAAACTAACATTGGCATGTAAATAAATTTAATTTAATACTTGGTAATTGTAAAATAAATTTGCATGTTAGAAATCTTTATTAGGTTGTGATTGTTTGGGCCTTATGTGATATTAGAATAAATTACACATGTACATAATTAACTTAGTTCAATTATCCTTAGGGTAACTTGGTGAAAATTAATTAATTAGGTTAAATAGAAACGTAGGGTTATTTGAAATTGAATTTGTTTGTAAATTAAATTCTCAATAATAAATTAATTTTAGTCATCTGGTAAATATCATTTAAATAATTAGCAACCCCATAGATAGGAATTACTTGTGCATGAAAATTGTGTGTAAACAACAACTCTTTTGTGAATTACTTGCATGTGTACGATTAGAATTGTATTTTTTAGGATAAAGTTTAATAAAAGAATAATAAACAAGACTTCTAGAAACATTAGCAGAGGACTAGCACTCGAATCAACGAGGTTAGACCAGGCGTTTCCCTTACGTACCTACTATCCCGAACCTAGACATTGGGCTATGGTAATGACGATTATGGAAACTCTGCAAGGAGTAAGTTGTCATCCATGACTCTCGGAAGAAACACTGAATATGTCCCGGTTATTACCCGAGTGGCGACTCCTGTCTATCTATGCCTTCGTGGCATAAATCCTTAGTACCGTGGTAGTGTTATGGGAAGACGGTACTTACTAGTGGTTTGATTCTATTAGGATTGTATGAAGTGCATGTCTAGGAAATGCTGTCTAAGGAGGTGGTACTTAAGTGAGACCATTGTGACTCCACCATCTTTCCTGGGCATTACCTGGTGCATTTTATATAATTCTAATGGATGATATTTCGCCTCACGCCCTACCCCCTACAAACATTATGTGGAGCTAGAAGATATGGTGCATACGGTGCATGGTGCCTCTCTTGTATTAATTTATATGAACCTGCCTAACTCTATTTCAAAAGTTAGCTTACAAGGGGAAGTTTGCAAACTCATGTATATAAAACACGCAAGAACTACTTGCAAAATCGGTGTGGGACGCATCATTCCCGACTCCTTTAGACTGAACGTTCTCGTGAAGCAACGGGTCATAACTCATTCACCCCAACTTCTCTCAAAGAACGTCAGGAAACCATTGCACATAGCCCTGGCCCATCGACCCGTGCAGAGTGAGGCTCTAATACCAAATTATATAAACCTGCCTAACTCCACCTCAAAAGCTAGCTCACAAGGGGAGGTTTGCAAACTCATATATATAACACCCAAGACCTCTCTACAGAACCGATGTGGGATGCATCATTCCCGACCCCTTTAGACTGAGCGTCCTCGTGAAGCAACGGGGTTATGACTCGTTCACCCCGATCTCTCTCGAAGAATGTCAGGGAACCTTTGCACATGGCCTTGGCCCATCGACCCGCGCAGAGTGAGGCTCTCATTCCAAATTATATGAACTTGCCTAACTCCACCTCAAAAACTAGCTTACAAAGGGAGGTTTGCAAACTTATATATATAACACCTAAAACTTCCCTGCAGAATCAATATGGGACGCATCATCTTCCCTTTCCTATATTCAGATTTCTTTTCTGTTATTTCTTGATATTCTTGAATCAAATTTCTTTCTTTTGTTAATTTCTATTTCTTTCTTCTATTTTCCTTCTTTAATTTTTCACTTTCTGCTATAATTTAAAGAAACATGCTACTTCCTCCACTTTTTCCCTAATTTTCTCTTCTTATATTCTTTATTGTCCCTCAAAATTTCCTTTCCCTGACTTCTTATTCTATTTTCCGAAGACTAGATTTCTACTCTTTCTTAATTTTCTTTGCTTCTTAAAGTTCTTCACGTGTGAGTTTTGCTTTCAATCCATTCCACTCGTATCGCAAGCATGGTTACATAACGGCCATTATTTATAGGTTTTTGAAGGCCCGTTATGCGTTACCTATTATTTATAGGCAAATCCTGAGTTGAACGTATAATGACCATTACGATAGTTAAGTAACAGTAACGATTGTTATTTACCATTATGTAATGGTAACGGCCATTACTTCAATTATGCATCTAGTACAAATCACATGGAAACAAAAATTTTTTTTTCCTCTCTTTTCATTGTCTGTGTGCTTTTCTCTTCCACAACTGTTGTTTCTTTCCTATTCTCTCAAAATTTTCACCCAAATTTCTTCTTTCTTCTGCAAATCTCTCCCTTATTATTTTCTATGCTATGATCATCATTAAATATCTCTCTTCTCCAAGCTACTTCTTACAAAAAGGTGAGTTATATGTTATTTCTTGCTATTTCTTTTCATTATGTGCTATTTTGGTGGTAATAAGGTTGTTTTTTTTTTTTTACTATATCTACATAATTATTTTAGCTATAAATTGTTTAATGCTAATAATGTAAAAAATGATAGATTTAATGTTTTTATTTGATATATTTGTGCTAATTATATAGTTATGTATCTTAGTTTTACTCATATGTAGTCATTTTATGAATTTTGAAATTTTTTCAAAAAAATTTGCATAACGGCGCCTATTTCCATCACCCACGAACACAACCGCAACCACAATTTGAAACCATGATTGCAGGAATGATCAGATCTAGGGTAGTTACTCAAGACTCAAGAGTCTTTAAGTTGGAGGAAAAGGGTTTTGCAAACAAAATCCATGAAGGATAGGGATGATTTGAGGGAGGAAATGAAGTAGCATACCTTGCAGAGTGCAATAAAGATTAGAAGGATGATCAGGGAGGAGTTGCGAGACATTTTGGGGATTCTTTGCCTGACAAAAAGTAAAGGAAGTGGTCCTAGAGTAAATGAAGAAACGGGAACCTCTATTGCTGTCCTCAAGGATAAGGGTATTCTCCCTAATCCAAAGGAGAAAGTCAACCAGCAATAAGAAGGAATTGTTAGCAATGAATCTGCAACTGAGAATGAAGATAAACATATAATTGATGAAGATTGATAACTATTGATATCGGGAGCATCTAGATGATGGACACATAGACTGGGTACTATTTAAAGGGACTAAGAGCACTTGAGTAGTTTCTAAGCATATAAGACTACCTTCGAATACTTTTATGGAATGTACAATTGCCTTTTGCAATTTAGGATTGGAGATTTTCTGATTACCTGTAAACTATACTAGAGAATGGGAACCAAACTCAACCACTTCTCTCACAAGATTTTAAGAGTAAGTGACCAAAGTAAGCTTACGCTTTAGTACCCAAATGAGAGAAGGGCAAAGGATAGTATAAAGGGCATGAATCTATCTCTTGCTTGAAATGGTAGGTATCTATTTACACAATAAGGGGGCCAATAACAAATGAACACGTGTAAATTTATTCTCAAGTGAGCTATCCTAATCGTAGAAATTTGCACAAGAGGTCTAAAATACATTTTAGGGTAATGATGACTCGGACATATCTGAGATGATGGAGATTAAAGGTATCACAATGAATTTATTGAGTGGTTAGTCCACTCAACCTGTTCATCAAGGGTAACTGACCAAACGAATTGTTTTTCCAAGATAACTATTAAAAGTAGGTCAGCAGAGAGCATGAATTACCTTTAAATGGGATTATAGCCTTTAATTTTATTTCATAACATAAACACGAAGGGTTATATTAATTGCGATAATCTAAAATGTTTTTATATATATATATATATATATCTATAAGCAAAATACATAATGGTAATTGATAAATTCATAATGGAATAAAATACTTATCCTTTATTGGAAGTCGAAATTGGATATATAACCCCTTCTTTCTTTAGTTAAGGAATAATCCAGGCCAAAGTAGTCGTATAAGAAAATGATGGATTTTATATCTAGTAATAAAAAAATTACAACTCCTTTATATAGGGACATGTGTCTCTTGTCTAAGAACTCGTCTAATTAAATTGTATCAAAGATCAACTTCTTGGAAATTATGACAAATCAAAAGAAGACCAAAATGCTTCAAGTGAAGTTTTCAATAAGAATGACAAGAGCACTGAGCAGGAGCAAGATTTTCTTGATGATATATTTGGTACGAATGAGGATTCTAAGGAGGAAAATGATGGAGAAGAGGATGATGGGCAACCAGAGTTTGCAATGGAGAAAATAGGAGTGAACCTGAAGTGAATTTTGAATATAAAAAAAAATTCACAATCTCTTGAACATGTCTTTATTGTGAAGACAGAACATAGATTCCTTTTTAGTTTTAGCAAGATTTTTCCAGGGTAATATGCAGCTGTATATTATGAAGAAGGTATATGTGGAAAGGAGTATTGGAATTTTGGGGATAGTAAAATTTAGTTGACATCATGTAGTCATATAATCCTCAAATAGAATGAATTTGAAATTTGGAGTAGACAGAGGAAGAAAATGTGTCCTTTAAGATACTACAATCATTTACTGCTCAAAGAAAATGAATTTGAAATTTGAAGGAGACAAAGGAAGAAAATGCAATCCAGTCAATGGACGAGAGATAATTTGGGTACAACTTCCTCCCTTTAGCAGTAGTTCTGGTCACACTTTTGTTGCATCCACTTCTGCTTAAAGTTATTTACTAGGGATAATTTGTAAGTTCCTCACGGCCGTAAAGTGGCTCCATCTTCAAGCATAAGAAGCTACTTGAGGGGATCAATCATTCGTCTTGGTGCAATTTTCAGAATTTTCATCTTCTTGGGAACAGAAGATTCTCTTGGGGAGGATATTGTTACGTATTATAGAAGGAAGAAGAATGTTAATCAGTAGTTGCTGTTAGTAGTTAGTTGGAGAATTTGGAGGGAATTGCTTGTAACAGCTTGTAACTGCTGTAACAGCTTTTTGGAGGGATTTACTTGTATTAGTTAAATTAGTTTTAGCTAACTGATTCTGTTAGAGTTGTTAGGAGGCAGTTACTACTTTGTCTATGAAAGTAGTAAGCAAATCTGTAATAATTCATTCAAGAATGATATTCATCAATGAAATTTCTCTCATCTCTATATTCCTTTCTCTCCTCATCCGACTCTATTTCTCTTCTCACCTCATCTCTGTCTGTTCTTTCAAAACTCTGTCCAATATCTGTTCAATCTCTATTTTAGGGATTGATTCAAGTCTGTTACCTTACATAATGCAGATTAAAACCTGAAGATTGGGTTGTTGAGGAGACACTTGTAGTGATTGTTGAGCATTTGCTTCCATCCACAACACCATTTGGCTTTCGTCTTCTCATGTTTGAGCTTGTTGAGAAAGAATTATTGGGAGTTAATCAGGCAGTTTCCTTCACTGATTCGTTTAACTCATTTATCTTCACATTATTTCTTGGATGGGTCAGAGTAATATCTATTACCCCAGTGCATGCGACAAAAAGCATCCCTATAACATTTGTTTGTCGAGTGAAAACTGTAAAGGTACCAAGCTGCTAAAGCCAAAAAGAGCAAAAAGAAAAGAGATAGTAAGTTCCACAAAACTAGACCATCAGCAATTGTGCAAAAGTATTTTTACAAAAATGAAATGAATGCATAATATGCTGCTCCTATCCTATAAATTACAATCCAATGCATAATATGCTGATGTTGTTCTAAAAGTTGAATTTCTTCCATTCAAGTTGCTGCAGATCATTTCCCAATCAATTCTTCAAATTTAGCATCTCTAAGTTGATAATGCATCTAACAACCAACCCCAAAGACTAAGACCTCAAGGTTACTAAAGTAATGCTACTTGGGTCTCTACTTGAGAGGTGTTGGTCCTCAAGCAACACAGAAAACTTTTAACAACTCAAAGTCAAAAAGGAGCCAAACGCATATTCATGAGCATATAGTTATGTGACAACACTGTTTGTTTTGAGATATAAATGATGACATTGAAATGTGTAGGGAAAATGGACTAGGTCTAAACTCAATCCCAAAAGTTAGCTCAAAGGGGGCAGACTACTCAAGTCTTTATAAGGGGCACATTACTCACATGCCTAACCGATGTAGGATACTTAACACACACCCCTCACACCCAAGGCTAATGCTTGGTGCGTGAAACACTTATGGGAGGCTTAAATATTGGTTTGAGAGGTTCTAACACCACATAGAGAGAAGGGATGAGGCTAACTCAACCTTAAAAGCTTGCTTAAGAGGGAAAGATTACCCAAGTCTTTATAAGGGGCATATTATCCATATATCTAACCGATGTGGAATGCTTAACAAAATGTTTGATTGAAATTACTAGGCCCAAGGCATCACAACTCACAACATTCCCTCATAGACTAGGCATCCAAGTGTAGCCCATGATTGGTTTCTAGTGGCGAAACATAAAGTGTTATTCAACCTTTCCTAGCAGACCCAAATTTTAGAAAGCATCAGAGATTATAACCCTTTAGTTGAGATTTTCATTCTGAAAAAGATCACTTGAAAGAATTGTAAGCTTAAAAGCTCGTCACTATATTCACTCAAAAACTTTCCTCTTCTTATAAAAGTATAAAGCAGGAGAGGAGAGAATGCTCTATAAGGGATTCTACCATACTGTCTTAAGTAGTATCTGGAAAGCTAGTCGTGTAGTCATCCAATACAATGACAATTGAGACAACTCCTTTACCAATGCACTCAGTGATATTTCTTCTTCAAGCATGTGAGATACATAGCGAGCATTACAGCAAGTTATGCAACATCAGTATAGTCAAGAAAAGTGAAGAACCAGAGGAAGGGATACAGGGCTAGGATCACAGCCAAAAAAGTTGCTTTTCCTTTATCAAGAGTTGGTCTCAAGTAGGTGATTATCTCATATAAAATGATGCTCCACAATACCGCCAAAACAACATTCATAGTGCGTAGCATTGCAGCAGAACACACTTCATGAAACAATGACACCTTTTGCACAAGATACATGCCTGGAAACCAACAAGCAAGATAGGCAAGTGAAAGACAGCACCTGCAAGAGTTTTCCATTGCATATATCAACTTCTCTGAATACATAATTCACCAGACAGGATTAAATTTCATCCACTTCTCAAAATGCCTTCCAGCTGTTTTATTTAGTTATTTGTTTTTTGGAGTAGGAGATGACAACAATTTTTTCATCCTTTTGGAAAAATTGATACTTTTCTGAAAGAATAGATCAAATAGGTAAACTTAATCGAGTGCTAAAATGTGGCAAACAACACTAATTGACAATGCCCATGTGGATAGAGAATCAAAAAATAAAAAAAAGCATAATTAATTTTTTTTTTTTGGAAAAAAAGCATACAATCCAGGGGGAGTAGTTATCATGGTGAGGGCTTCAGTTAATACCTTGAAAGAAAAAGAAGTAGCCAAAAAAAAAAGGGAATTACCCACAAGCTCACTATCACTGCAACTGCTAATCTACCCATCTCTTTCATTTATTGTTATCTTTACCAGACTTAATCAAATGAAACATAATTCTTTGTTCCCAATTCAGCTGCAACAGATATTGCAATTAGAAATGGTCAGACACTATAAAAGGTAATGGAAAATCGGCAAATTTACAGGAGAATTACCAAAAAAAAAATCAAATATCTCGCTAATTAGAAACTTTTAAATCCAAAATACTCACAAATTCAGGATCGCTGCCTGAAGCTCAGCTCAAGGAAGAGATGTTGTCAGCATCGGCGTTCAGCCACTGTCAAGAAAACTCAAAACCGCACTCGGCTAAACTTGGAAAGGAAACAGAAGATGATTAAATAAAACGGCACCGTTTAAGAACAGTAATAAATTATCAGGTCCGGGAAGGTCCAACAACCCATCAAACTGGGTCACGGCGGCCCAAAACTTAAAGCTTGGTTTAGTATACCAAAGCAGGCCCAAGAACCGAGAATGATCCACTGAAATAAAAAAAAAATTAATATTTCCATTTTTCTTTGATCCAGTTGGAATTTGAAACCGAGATTTCACAGTTCTGGAGATCACTCTTATACTATTGAAAGCTCGTTAAATTATTAACGATAAACAATTTCTTTGATGATTTATGGTTATAATTTAGAGAATTTGGATAACACAATTATCATCTCATGATATTATTTAATTCCATACTTTTTCTTAACATTGTTTGCTTTAGTTAAATTAAGATTAAAAAGGAATTAGAATTAGCATCTCCAATTTCTTAATCAATTAATTAACCTTCTTTTTTTTTCTCACATGGAATTGAGTCTACCAACATTTTGGACTGTCTATTTGGACAAATTATATTAAAAAAGATTTTAAAGAAAAAATAAAAAAAATAGAATTGTCCCCCACGACATTCCCTATGACCCACAGGACTTGAAACTTCCATGAGCAACAGTCCACAAGATTTTAATTTTGTGATAAGAAAGAAGATTCTCTAAAGACCATAAATGAGCAGAGCTTCACTGGAATTTTCCATGAACATTCCTACTTCTTACGTTTCCATTCACATGTTTGATTCTCCATTAAAATTTGCTCTCCATTATCACTTTTATGAAGCGTTACGTTTTTTACCTTTTCTTGGTTCATTTTATATATATATATATATATAATGAACCAAGAAATATATATGGGAAAATGCTAAATGATTCAACTATACATGTCCCAACTTTGTCTCACTTAATTTCTTTTTATTTAGGATTAGATTTTACTGTTTAGATTTAGGATTTTTAAATAAAGGTTTAGAGTTTAGAATTTTTTAATTTAAATCGGAATGTTAGGGTTTAGAGTTTAGATTTTTAAGATTTAAGGTTTTAAAATTTTAGAGTTTAAATTTATAAGGTTAAATTATATATATAAAGAGAGTTGGGACAGATGAGATAGATATATTGAGTTTTATAGCATTATCGTATGTATATATATATATATATACACACATGAATTTATCTCAATTTTAATTAAAATTTAATCAATTTCAATATAATTCTAGACGTAAGAATAATAAGGGACAAGGTACTTATGAAAATACTTTACTTAGACCTAATTAATAATTTCAACACTCGAATTTATCTCAAATATTGACAGATCTACCTTCAAAAAGGGGGATTAATTGATACTTTATATATAAATATATTACAGAGAATCTGTTGTATGTTACATTTTTAATCATTCATGAAATAATAATGCTGTTTCAAAGCATCCGTTGGCACATGTATTATCCCTTGGACGTACCTCGCATTCATATTTTAAAATATGATAGAGAATTAAAGGGCACTCCCCACTCTATTACCCTTTTGTTTCTGTAAGTCCATTGTACGTTTTAGTACCAAAAATGAGGGTATTATTATACTTTCACTATGTAAATTGATGATGTTTTTAATTTCTTGTATATTTTCATATGGTGAGTGCCCAAAGAAAGTGAAAGAAAACCAAAATGGAGTGTGAGATCTTTGTCTGCACCTTGTTTGGAGGTGCATGATGGTCAGCCTTTAATGTGTATAATTGGCTTGGATTTTTTGCTTTGGTCCCCTTAACCCACCTCTCTCTCTCTCTCTCTCTCTCTCTCTGATGCTAATACTGTGATACAGACTTTTGCTTTAACGTGCTTGTTGGGTTTCTTTCATTTTTTCCAAATTGACATTTCTTGTCCGGTGGCAGTGGGTGGTGAGTGATTGGGCGAATGTGGGTGGTTAGGTCCTTCCTCTCCCTCTTAAATTGACTACCACTTCTATTTCCCACATAACCAAATATCTATATGAGTAACTATTATCAACGTTACGTATACACTCAATTATCATATAATCAATGGTTAAAGTCTATTTATTATATATAAAATGGTTACATTAAATAATTTTTCTTATTTATACTATATTCATTTGAGTGGATTACAATAATTAAATTCAATTGATCCATCGATTACACTTTTTCTTTTGCCTATTCTTTTACTAATTATGATTATATATTACACTTGACTCGTACCCTTTTAATCTATCTATGGGTAAATTATGAAGTAACGTGGGATTCTATCACAAGAAAGAAATTGAAGGAACAGGATAACATGCTTGTCAATTTGTGGAAGACATGTCTAGAGACAATATTATACACAAGTATGAATTATGAGGGTTAATAATTAATGGCGAATAATTCCTTGAATTGGGATGGCAGCCAACGCCAATGGCCCTATGCCAGTCCAATCTTTCAATTATCCTTTGTCTACATCAAAATGTATAGGGGTTCTCACGATGGTGGTATATATACACACATATAGAGAGGGACTTGATAAAGATAAAGAATTGATAAAGCCAAACCTGGTCCTGGAATCAATTATATGGTGCCCATATTGTTGGCACATTGATATGCACACACAGCATGTATAGGGATTGCACACCAATCCAAGAGCATAGGCAGTAAACTACAGAAGATTGAGAGATGTTCATGTTCATTTTATTTTAATTTCGAATCAAGAAGAACTGAACATTGATGAAAGAAAATTCAGCTCTGATATTGTTGAAATTGATAGATCCCAATTATTTTTTAACCAAAAAACACACACAGGACAGAATAGCACAATCGTCTAATTATATTGTTAAGAACACTAACGTTAACGTGAAGCATACAATTTCAAATCATATAGTAAACTTAATTAATCATCCAGCCAGTGGTCAAATATATTACCATCAAATTTAGACTTATATATGTAAGTCTAGCCACTACAAGACGTCCATATGTGAAACATTTTCCCAAAACTGGAGATTGTTCATAATAATAGAAAGAATAGGAATTTGGATTATTGGTCAAGTTGGCATTACAATGTGAAAAGAAATCGATGATTGTGATGGTGAATATACATTTATGGTGGGACCGAAAGCATGCATGCTAATTGCCACCAAGTCTTTGTTGATTTTTTTTTTTTGGCAGAATGTATAACTTCATCCTGAATTTTATCAACAAATCTTATGGTACCTTAAGCTTTTCAAAAGCCTCATTATGTATTTCAATTCTTGTAAATATTCTATAATACACTTCAACTCTTGTAAAATAAAATTAAAATATCTTTTGAATGTTTATAGGAGTTAAGGTATATTATGAGATATTTTAACAATTAAAGGTGCCACAAGAATTTTTTTTTTGTAAAATTTAAGTGTGAAAGAGTGTATTTTTTTTTCATAGATTACCTTTTTCAAATTAAATAATTATTTCTTTTTTTTTAGGTGTGCATGAAAAAAGCTAAATAAAAATAAATAAATTTAAATTGTAATTTTGAAAATTTTTCAACCACTTTTTATCTTTATTTTCTCTTCACTTTTAAGTTTTTTTTCTTTTTTTTGTTTTTTCCTTCTACTTTCCTTGCCTGAGCATATGTTTCTAAATTATTAAATTTTTTGGGGGTGTAGGTTCACAAAATCAAATAGTAGAGGTTATGCCTAAGTTTAATTCACAAAATCTCATTAACAATAAATTAATAAATACTATAATATATCAATAAGTGGTTGGATTAGTGATATAGAGCTATCCCTAGACGGATTTTATCTGTAAGATTAGAGATTCAAATTCTAAATTCGTACTTATTGAATATTTCACAATTTTAAAATGGTAATTTTTTTTTTATTTTATTTCATTAGCTATTAAATGGCATACAGCCCCAAATCTGAAACTATATCTCCAACCCTTCAAAATTACTCCAAAGTATAAAATGCGTTATAGTGAATAGTAATAATTAATTTACGTGCTAATTATCAAAGATCAAAGTTTAACCATAGGGGGGCTAGGACTGCGCAAGAATAATGATGGGATGTTAGGGAGGAGGAGAAGATCCCTTGAAAGACTACAAAGTCCATTTGTTCCCCAAACTGTGCTTTGCTTTTTCCTTTCTTTTTCCATTGCAGATGAGCTGCCCACCACATGCCTCTGCACCCTTATGCTTCCCTTCCCCACCTCTCTGTGGTCTCTAATCTCTCCCTGACATTGTTAACGGTATTTCAATTTTTCTCAATCTTTGTTTTTTAAAAGGATCAACTAAGTAAGAATAAGCACAGCATGCAAGAGCTGGCTAATTGAGCCCTCGGGAATAAAGCGTGGTCCTTTTTTTCTGGTGTATTTTGAGACTGAGATGTGCCCTATATAGTCTCCCACATGGAGCCCTCTTGTCCTTTTTCTCCTGTAATTTTCACATTCTCGTTTATTACAATTGAAAAGTCTCATTCAAAAAGCAAAATTAGAAATCTTGAACATGCTTAATTTTATTTTCTACCTGGCTCACAATCCCTATGTCACTCTTAAAGTCTTGTCTCCAACTAGTATTATATATGCCAACAACCAACGGAGCAATGGCTATTGGCTACTAGCAAGACTAGCTACCACACAAGAATCTGCATCTTCTCCTTGGAACAACTGTTCAAGCTTATAATTAACAGTATTCAATTCAAAAGAAAAATCTAAATTGAAATCCCAAAATCCAGAAAATGGTATAATCTCAGGAAACGTGAAGTGGACTGATATGCAGTATTACATTTTTCTATAAAGAAAAATTTAGCTAAGTCATACTCATAAGCATAATTTATGTGCTATAATTAGAGTGGAAGTAGGATTTGCTGTGTGGGTGCATCGGGTACTGGGCTCTAGGGATTGGATTCCCTCTGTCTATCTGTACAAAAGAATGTTATGTTACGTAGTGATGCGTGGGGTGTGTATGTAATGTTCTTTCTTGAACCTCTAAAGATTCATCTGTTGCGAGCTGCGCTTTACCTCTCTGTCCTTTCTTGGATTTTGAATGATGTCCCTCCATTCCATACATTCTTTTTCATTATTTTCTTTAAAAGAAAAATTATATATAATATAACCCTATATTGTTATGCCATTTGAAGAGAAGACCCATCACGTGAATTTCTGATTAATAAATCACAAAAACTCTCTCTTTTTACGCCAATCTGAAATCTCTCTCGCACAGAGTCTCCTAATATTTCTACCCCATCAAGAGAGAGACTGACGTCGCCACCTGCTCTTGTCTGTATACTCTTTGTTTCAACCGATTCCTTTGTGGGAGGAAATGGGAAACTGTGAGAAAATGGTTGTCATCTCTCCAACTACTAACGAGTGGCCAAAGGTTCTTTACTATCTCTCTCTCTCTCTCTCTCTCTCTCTCTCTCTCTTTCAATTATTAGACAAAACATGACCCCATTTTTGTTTCTTAGCTTTTGGAAGAGAATATCTAACTTGTGTTGTTATTTTTACCGTAAAAACGCCACCTTGAAACTCTTCTTTTCTTTTCTTTTCTTTTTCCTTTCCTCTTTTCCTCTTTGCCGCAGAATCAGATAGATGAGAAAGCCTTGATGCCATCGATAAGTAAACTAATGGAGAAACGGGGCCAAGAACTATCACAACAACAACACCAACACCAGCAGCCACAGCAAGCTTTTAAGTGTCCTCGCTGCGACTCCTCTAACACCAAGTTCTGTTACTACAATAACTACAGCTTATCCCAGCCCAGGCACTTTTGCAAAGCTTGCAAACGATATTGGACCAGAGGTGGAACCTTGAGGAATGTTCCTGTGGGTGGTGGATGCAGAAAGAACAAGCGTAAGAAGAGGGCTGCATCTGCCGTTGAAGGAGCTACTTCAGTCTCTAGTGATAACCCTAACACTCCTTCTCAAACCCAAATCGATATTTCTTCAACTTCAAATCACATCAATCCTTTGTTTTATGGGTTACCCACTAACCCATCTGAGATGAATCTCCCATTTCCTGGAAGGTTCAATTCAAGAGTCTCGTCAAGTGTGGATACTGTTTCTGGGTATGATCTCCAACCACAGCTGAATGCTCTTCCTTTAGGGTTTTCATCAAGAATCATGAGTACCAATGAAGCTAACGGATTTAACCCCGCTAAGCAAATCCAAGATGTGGTCACTTCAAGTTCACTACTTCCAAATTATTCCATCTTTGGTTCTACTTCTTCCACCAACACAACTTCTCCAACCATGGCTACTTTGCTTTCCTCTAGCTTTCACCAGCAAAAGTTCAGTGTCAAAGATACTAGAGCTCCTAACCACCTTCAGGCCTTAACACCTTTCGAAGACCTGCAAATGAGTGGCAATAGTGAATCCGGGATCTCTATGAAAGAAGTGAAAATTGAACAAGACCAAAGCAGGTTGACCTGGAATATGCCATGCCAGAATCAAATAGAGCAAATTGGCTTCTCATCATCAGATCCTTCAATTTATTGGAACGCATCCACAAACAGTACTGTCGGTGCATGGCATGATCCGGCGAGTATTGGGCCCTCCGTCACTTCTCTGATCTAGCACAACCAAACACTATTTCTTTTGATTCATCTCCCTCTTTTTTTTTTTTTTTTTTTCCTTCAATAATCTTGGTCTCTTCAGCTTAGATTTTCTTTTGTTGGTCACTTATGTTTGTAGTGGAATTTATGGGGTGGGAATCACAAACCAGAAAAGGCGCAAAAAAAAAAAAAAGGTAAAGCTCGGTATTGAAGCAAATTAAAGATGAGAGGAGCTTGGATCGGAGAGATCATGTCAGCTGCAAGAAATCAGCCTACTTGTTTTATTGTCAAGGTTGAGAATCCCTATTTGCGCTGAGAGGAACCTCGGATCCTCTTCCATCTCATCAAGTACTCAGCTATCATCATCAACATCATCATCATCATCCTCACAGTGTTGAAGAAAAGGATCAACTATTAGGTGCAACTTTCTTGTATCAATAAGTTGGTCTATTTAATTACTTTATAATTTGTATGTAAATATGCGTGACATGTTCTCCTTTCTTCTTGTTATTTAGGTTAGGTTTTGGGGAATATATGTTACAATCCTCTAGATGAGACACTGATGATTTTTTTCTGCTTTTAATTTTCATTTTTAATACTTTCTTTTTTTTTTTGGATTTTCTGGGGATAAAAGGGATTGGATTTGGGTACAAATGGTATAGGAAAAGGGGGAGATTTGCTACTGTAATGTGGGTACTTTTTTGTTTATGTGCATGGTTATTGGGTTTGGTTATATCTTTGTTCACTTGTTTTTGCACTTGATGGTGTTAGCGATTGGAAGGAAATTAATAGTGGCTTTAGAAAATTCAATGCTGAGAAATTTTCATTTTGGAACCATAATTAAACATGAAATTAATGCATTCCCAGTAATCACACTAAACTTGGTGTGTATATAGGAATTTTGTTAGGTATATAAATTTAGACTTTATTTGGCTAAGAACTGCATGCGATGTTATGGTTTGGATTTTAGTATGATTTAGCCAATTCCTAGAACAGTGCATTCTATAGTACACATTCTCATGTTATAAAATATGAATTTTCTGCCTGGCAAGAATCCAGTCGAAAATATATAGATTTCAGTTGATCAGGACTTGGATTTTAGTATTCCGGCTGGAGCTTAACTTCATTTTTCATTCCCCTAGTATCATAGAGATCTGCAGAAATATAGAACCCATGTGTTAATTTTTGTGTTTATGATTCACAGTGAATGAGGTACAAGAATCTCAATTTTTCTTTCTTTTTTTTCAAGAATTATTTTTATAAGCAAATTATTTTTATTAATCAAATATCCAGAAAATACTTAGCAAATATTATCCAATTACTAACCGGTTATCAAACTTCAACATTACACCCAGCGTATAACAATGAATGCCAAGTGAAAAAACCTGAAAATATACGAAACAAAAGATGAAATGAAACCAGTACAAAAGCAACTATAACACCAAAAACTCCAAAGCAGCCATAAATACAAACGCAGCAAAAGAACAGAGCACAAAGAACCGACGAAAGAAAAGGAAACAAAGAGCCAAAAAGGCAATAGCATAGGTGAGCAAAATAACCAAAACATCAGGCCTCCAGGATGAAACATGGTTCCAATTGGGTAGGCAAAAGAACCTGAAGGCTCCACCACCCAATTCAACCAAAAAAAGCGACATGAATTCTTCGTGCAACATTATTTGCTTCACGCAGAACATGAACAAAAGAAATCCCAAGGAGAGAATTAAGGTAACTGCTAATGGAATTGAGAATGACATTACCCTTCCATGGTGCCTTTTCTGAATTGAAGACCCGAAGTAAAGCTTTCTTTAATACCTTCTGCCATGGACCATGCTTAAGGGAAAAGATGCAACAGTTCAAGCGCCTTATAAATGGCTTTTAGCTCACCAACGTTGGAATCATATATGCCTGCTCTACAAGAGTTACATTGTGGTGACGAGGGTAAATTAAAGGGCATCAGTTTTGAGAACAGCCACTTCATGTTCTTTACAGTGATTATATTAGTTTCTGGTTAATTTATAAGAATTAGGTATAGCATTGGTAAAATCATACCCAAAATCTTGCCCTAGCTTGGAAGAATCTAGCTTCGCGTAATGGCCTCTACGATCTTGGCTGCGGAAATTAATTTATATCAATGTTAGGTTACAGCTATAAAATATTGCAATGCTTTCTATATTATATGGTCTTAATTTGCTGCTCAAGTCACTTTCTTGTGCGCCTTTATCTCTTGGTGCGTGCAGGCATCAGTCATGAACATTTAGAGGGCTTGTGATGAAACAGCATTTTATTTTATAGTGTGCTTCACCCATAATATAAGTTTTTTAAAATTTATTAAAATTTATTGTTTTATTAATTACAAAATTTTTAAAATATAATTCACTATTTTTTTTAATTTAGTTGAATTATTTAAAAAAATGAAAATAAGCTCATTAAAATTTTTTATAGAGTTAGTAAAAAAAAGTCAAACATTTTAAATATTTACTTGAAGGAGCTATATGTGAGAGTTTATTATACATATTTTTATATTTAATTTACACTTAATTAAAAATTAAAATTTTAGACAGATGATGACCCCTTAGTAATTCGATGATGACCCATTGAGGGAATTGCAACAGATCTGCAAAGGTTTGAAGCTTTCATAGTCTTATATATGTGTAATAGAAGCCTATATTTTAGGATTTTTTTTTTTCATTTCTTAATGCTTGACTTTCAAATATTGTTTTTGTTTTAAAAAAAAAAAATTCTGAAGGAGAGGATGGAGAAGCCATTGAGTTATCAAAAGTTTATCATTAGTATAATAAGTTAATGAATTAAATTTTCATATTTTTATCTTTTTTTTTTTTAAAAAAAGGGGTTGAGCAAAAAACTAAAAATGAATTATATATTTATCTTACTTTGATAAATTAGATTTTTCAAATCCTTTCTCAATTTCATTAGTTTTCTGATTTTTATTTTCTTCAAATCGCGTCCAATATAATTTTAAATTATGCTACGAACTATTTTAGATCAGATCATAATTTGGGCCAACAGAGAACATATTTGAAAACTATAGCAATAGCTAGAGATCTACATGTATTGTAAGAGCCGCATGCAAAGTAAAAGGTAAGTGAAGAGAGACCCAAACCATGTTTCCTTGCTAGTTTCCATGGTTTTGGTTGAGTTATTAGGAAGCATATTGCCATATTCAATCATCTGTCTACTGATCAAGGACAAGGCATAAAAATCTCACACAAGAGCTGAAATTTGAGGAGACATAAGTACTCGATTCATAGGAATAATAATGCAAATATAGGCTACTGTATTGGAGGTTTTGGAGGAGCCACGGCTAATCTACCAAAGGATTCAGCAGCCCAATAATTTCTTCTAGTTCTAGCTATGGCTAGCTTCCGTGCAAGATGTATGCTTATACACTCCATTGCAAGGATGGTATATGCTGGGGACCAAATCCTTCTCTTCGATCTATGCAAGTCCATGCTACACTAGAATCAGATCAGTGGCTAGCTTAATTGATCTATCAGTATTATTAACTTATTGTGTCAACTTTAACGTGCATAGAATAGAATATATACTTTTTATTTACTGTGTGGCCCATTGGGAATAGTCCTTGCTTTTTCTACTTCATCGATGATTATTATACGTAATTACTTAATTTTATAAATATTTTTATAAAAATTATTAAATTTTAATCCTTTTATAAAATTTATTAAACTTCAATTTGATTTCATAAAAGTGATGATAATCTAAAATTAAAAATTTTCATATTAATTTATTGATCTATTTATTATTTTATAAATAAAATTATCTAACTAATGATTACTGGTGAAAAAGAAACAAAGAAATAGGATAAGTTTGACAGTGAAAAATAGTTGCATGTGTTTTATGCATCTAATTTTTTTTAAAAAATTAATAAAATAAAATAATTTTATTTATAAAATAATTAATAAATCAACAAATTAATTTAAAAACTTTTAATTTTTAGTTACAATAACTTTTATAAAATTTAATTAAAATTTAATGAGTTTTATAAAAGAAATTAAAATTAAAATGATCGCACGTGATGTTTACCTAAACTTCATCTATTTAAATATTTAAAGGTTTTTTTTTATTTAAATATATTTAAATATTTAAAGGTGAATCTAAAATAAATCTGATTATGTATAAAAAATAGTTTATTTTCTGTTGTTTGGGAAAATTAAAAAGAACTAAGAGGAAAGCATTTTTCCGATTGAGAGAAAATGACTTTCGAATTTGAGAATATGAAATCATTTTTCTAATTCACTTTCAGTTTATTAATTTAATTTAATAATAATCTATCCATTTTTATTATTAATTATATAATTATTTTATATGATATTTTTTCGTGTAATAAATTTTCATGTATTTATCATTAATTTAAATATTATTTACATTAATTTTTAATGACGAGTTATAAACCAGCTTTCATATTATTATCACCATCATCTTTGTTTTAAGTTAAAAAAATAATAATATTTATAATTTTTTTATTATCTCTTTATGGATGAATGATGGTTTAGTTTAATTTTACTTAAATTTTATATATTCATTGATTTATAAATATTATCTCATCTATTTATATTAAATTAATATATAAAAAATTTATTATTATTAATGCACACCAAACACCATAAAATATTTTCCAGTACTATGATTAATAACAGAAAATAATTATTTTTTTATGAAAATTATTTTTTACAGATAAATTATTTTTTTAAAATAAATAAAAGCTTAATATTTATATTAAATTTGTACCTAATTAATTAAAGTGTATATATAATTAAAATAATAAAAATACAAGAATCTCAGTATAAATATTTAATTTAACGACTATTAAATTTATTTCGGTTTTTCTAATGCGTGCACATACCAACTATTAAGATTCACTTTGTACATCTATTTGTGTGGAGAATTATAATTTTAATGAAAATTTATATAAAAAATGCACTAAATAAGTGCGAGTTATATTTAATAAATTATAAATTATTATTTTCTATATAAATTAAGTGTATTAAATGAATCTTAATGAGTGTATAATGTTATTAAAAAACCAAACACATTTTATATAATCAAGTTTATAATACCTACACTCATAATTAAATCAATTATGAGTGAGAAGCTCCTCTGCTTAATTAAGCTTTGGATTTTGCTTCTTTGAAAATTAGTGCCTTACACAGGACTAAGGCTTTTTCATATTCACATAAAATTTTTATTTGATCATTACCATTTTTTTTTATAAACAATTTATTATTATTAGAAAATTCCATTGAAGAAAGGGTAATTTATAACTAAGTCTCTGAAATATAGTGAAATCTATATATTAGTTTCTAATTTATTTTTAATAACAATTTGATACTTAAATTTAAATTTCTTAACAAATTAATCCTTAAAGTAAATTGTTTTTCAGTTTGAAATAATTTAATTGTTGAAATTTTATTTTATTAGCAAAATAGTTTTTAAATTTAAATATTATATTTAAATAATTTTATATAACTATTTAAATATAAAATAAATATTTACTTAAATATAAAATTAAAATTTATGAACTATTTATTAATAAACTAAAATTTTAAAGATTATTTCATTAACAAAACAAAACTTCAAAATTAAGTTGTCTTAAATTAAAAAATAATTAATGGAATTAGTTGTCAATTTAAACTGTAAAAATTAATTTATTATCAGAATTAAATTTTGAAAATTAAATTATTATTAAGAAAAATACACCAAAGACTAATCTATGGGTTTTGCTATACCATAAGAAATTAATTATAAATTACTCTTTGAAAAAAAAAGAACACATAAATAAGAAACCATTGGGAAGCTGTAGAAGTGGGTTGCTCTCAGTCTGGCGTTTTGGACGCGATTGGGGACAAATTCTTAAGGGCTTTGTTGCGTGATTCAAGCTGTTGGATCCAACGGGCTTATGAATTTAGTTGTCCATTTGATTGGAGCCTATTAACTTGTACAAATTTCTTTTCCTTTTTTGGTAAATAATTAAGAGGAGCAAAGCTCAAACAAGATTACTTAATACAAAGACATTAGAGGAGAACACAAGATAATAATCATAAGGGAAAACTTTTTGTTTTAATTTAATGAATGTTAAATAAATTAAGTAATAATTAATTGACCATACAATAAAAGGTGGTCATTTTTCTTTCTTGTTATAAAGGTGAATTATCTTATAATACATAAACAGAGAAACTTGAACTTCAGACTTCTCCACTTTTTACATTGTAAAGATGAATAAAGATAAACCAGAGTATATTTTCTTACATTTCATATAGTCTATGATAACACAAGATAATCAAAGACTAAAAAGGGATAAATTTCTCTCTTTATTACGCTAATTTTGGCATTGACCTTGCCGTAAATAGTGTGCGATAGATAAAGACTTTATATAATAAAAATAAAATAAAATATTAACAAAGGAAGCACCGAAGCTTAATTAAACTCAAAAGAAATCTGAATAGGACTAAAACCCACCAAATGCATTATAAAAATCTTGGATAAATAATACTAAATAAGAAGCTTAATGAACCAAAATCATTCTCTCATGAACGATACAGAAGATGACAAGTAGCCCACGATTATTTTTTTTAAATAAAGAGCAGCTGGATATGGGAATTAATAATTAGAAGAGTGATGAGTGATGACACATCCTCTTCTCCAATAAAAAAACATAGAGCTAGCGACCAAGGCAAGAATGTGCATTTGGTCCCAATATTATGGCGTCAACCCTTCGCTTCTAAGCACCCCTAAGCATGCATATGCTCCTTCTAGTCAGCACATTCTTGAATTCTTGACACACGCTTATAGTTGTGGACGAATCCAAGAGATGAAAAAGTTGAATCTCAGTAGATTGCACTAGCAAAATTATTTCATCACATATAATATTTTATCGAGTATTTATATATTTTCACTTATATTATGGGATAAGATTTAATATTAGATTAACATATTTATTCATTTGGTAATTTATCACATCGTGCTATAAATATTTATTTTTCTTAAAAGAGCAACTGTGATGTTAATTTTATATAAGAAAAAAAAAATATAATAAGGTGGAATAATTGACATGTTTATGACTTTAAAAGTGCTGTGAGAACTATCACTAGCTCCTAAGAAAAAGCTATGGTGGACCAACATTATAGCTTAGACTAATATATTTTTGCTTGGAATAACTATATAATAAAAAAAAAAAATGGAAAAGCTCTCATTAAGTAGCTCTCATGCCTTGCTTGCTTCATAAGTATTTCCCTTTTAATTACTTCACGAATTTACTGAAATCATTATGAGGTAAACATGGTCAAGGGAAATGATTAGATGTTAAAGCAAATTAAGATTAGGGATTGAAAACCGAAGTGGGAAACACACGTGGGCGTTCTATCAAATCCTTGTACAGGAATTATGTTTATTTTCATCATAGCTAGAGGGGGGCACCGGCTGGATTTGAGTAGGGTTGGCAATTTTTGACTCATTTACAAGATACGATTTAACATGGAGTTAGGCAGTTTTTGATTTAATATAAATAGATTAATGGGTTAACTTGTTTAGGACACAGATGTAATCGAATTATCCCACTTAATCTGATTAAATACGTAACAATTCGTTTATTTAAATGGGTTAATAGGTTAATTTATTTTATTTAGTTAGAATTATGGTTTAAATTTTTAGTTAAATTTAAAAAAAGATCTTTTTTTCTAATTTGAGTGAGAAAAATATTTCTATATAGAGTATAACTTTTATTTGAGTGTTATTCCTAAATTGAGTAGAACTCCTAATCAGATTAGGATTGAGTAAATAACACTATAAATAGAAGAATAGTAAAAAATATTATTTGACTTTTAACTTATGGAGTGAGGCTGTAGTCCATTATAGAGAGGGGTTTTACCAATTGCTGAGGATTTGACTCTATCCATTGATGAAGGATACTTGCCCATTGCAATTGAGAGAGGCTTCGACCTAAGGTGCAGAAAATGACATAGAATTCAAGAGGAAGAGATTATTATCCATTGGTGAGAGAGCTCTTGCCTATATAATTAAAGACACCCTTTGTAATGTAGTATTGTAATAGTAAATATATTATGTTATATCTAGAGGAGATTGAGAGAGACTAACTAATATATTTACTATAAGTAGTTTGGTGTAATATGAGTTCTCTTTGGTGTAATTGGGTTGATGGGTAGTATGGCTTAGAGTTTGTAATTGATGATTATTATTATAGATAATGGAAGATGGCATGCCCATAGAAAATAATGTTGAGAGGATAAACCATATAAATATTATTATTTTATGTGTTTACTTTATTTCTTTATAGTTTACATACTTCTGCAATGCACAATCAATGCATAATAATTGGTATCAAAGCATGGAGATAATCTTGGTGAGTTTGGTTGAAGGTAGAGCTACTGGAACATGTAGAAAGTCACACATGCAACAATGATAATGGTGGAGAGTTAAAATTAAGGTGGAGCTATTGATGTAAAATCAAGAAAGTTGATAACGTGAAGATTTTCTGAAGAAAGAAGTAAGTTACATCCAAGATAAAGATTGAACAGGTTGATGATTTAAAGGGTTCAAGTTCATGCATGAAGAATTGATGATTTGATGACACCTAAAAATTCGAGATATGCAATGGTTGATAGATTTTAAGTCAGGGTAGAGATTGTTAGAATTATAACTCAAAATCCTAGTGGGATTTGGAGAGAGACATTTTTTCTAATTTGAATGGCAAAATATTCCTCAATAGGATAGAAGAATATTTTCTATATAGGGTAGAACTCTTATTTTAGTATTATTTCTAAATTGAGTGGGACTCCTAATCAGAATAGGATTGAGATAATTAATACTATAAATAGAAAAATGGTGGAAAAGGTTATTTGGCTTTCAGCTCATGGAGTGAGATTGTCACCCATTGTAGAGAGAGGCTTTGCCAGTTGTTAAGGATTTAGAGCTGCCGATTAATGAGAGATAATTGCCCATTGCAATGGAGAGAGGTTTCAATCTAAGGTGAAGAAAGGATATATAATTCAAGATGAAGGAATTCTTGTCCATTTATGAGAGAACTTTTGCCCATATAGTTAAAGACAGCCTTTGTGATATAGTGTTAGAATAATAAATATATTAGGTTATTTCTAAAGAAGATTGAGAGGGACTAACTAATATATTTACTATAAGCAGTTTAATGTACTGTGGGCTCTCTTGGGTGTAATTGGATTAATGGTTAGTATAACTTGGAGTTTGTAATTGATAATTATTATTATAGATAATGGAAGATAACATCCCGTGGAAGATAATGTTGAAAGGGTGAACCACGTAAATATTGTTGTTTTGTGTGTTTGCTTTATTTGTTTGTATTTTATACGCTTTCGTAGTGCACAACATATTTAAATCTCTTATGACTCATCTATATATATTGCTAAATTATGTTGTTTTAATACATACATATAAGAATGTATTTTAATATGTCTTAACTCGTTAAATAGGTTAAATGTGTCAAATGAGTTAAACGCATCGTGTCATATGAGATTTATAATGGCTTATTTATTTAAATGGGTAAAACATATCATGTCATGTCATATGACACGTTAATGACCCATTTATTTAAATGGGTTACACAGGTTGTACCGTGTAACCTATGTCATAAACATATCCTTGTTAAGATCAGATATTTTGACACGATTAATTAAACAAGTTGTATTCAGGTTAGTCATTTTAGTATTATATATATAGGTTGGCATGACACATTTATAATCCATGAACAAGAATTGCCAGCCCTAATTTTGAGCAATGGAAAAGCTTGGTTATTAAATTTGGAGGCCAAACTTAAATTTATATTTAAATTTTTTCTTATATTATATAAATAATAAAAATGTAAATATAAATATAACAATTTATAAATTAATAAGTAATAATAAAATAAAATGTGTCCCCCAAATTTGAAAGGACACCCTTTAAGAATTAATCCTTTTGTAGAATTAATCCTTTTGTTTGTAACACCCCTATTTGCATAGCCTGGTATATTTCACTGTTCAGGTGATCGGTGTCGATTCGGACAATTAAGGGGATTAGAACCACACTTAAGACAACTAGATAACCTATAAATACAAATAATTAGTAATTGCCAATTAGTTAAGTATAAATAAGAAAAACAGAACATAAGAAATTAAACGAGCCGAGAGTTACAGTAATGGGTGACCTTATCGGGAAGGACTACGAAGTCGTTTTAAATTCAAATTTCGAACCGTAAAATATTACGCTACGGTCCTTAGGACCCTTATGAACACAGTGAAAAAGAGAAAATCACAAAAAAGAACTGTTAAGTCAGTCAAATAATTAGGTTAGGGAGCCAGAAAAAATATTGAATTATTTGCAAACCGGGATGAATCGGCGAGGGGCAATTTGGTCAATTGACCCCGAGAGCTGACTCCTAACCTAACTGTCAAATAAAATTGGAGAACAGAAAATTTTGGAATTGAGAATTAAATTAAAGAACTAATAGAAAAATAAATAAAAGAAAGAAAATGAAAAAGGTGTAGGAAGATGACATCATGCATGATGCCATAAAAATAAGAATTTGTGAATTTAATTAATTAGATTTTTGGTCTTTCATAAGACATAAAAGAAGCATAAAGAAAAGAAAAAAAAAAAAAAGAGAGAAAACTTATCTCTCAACCCGTCACTCACCTCTCTCTCTCCCTCACCCTCACTTTCCTCCATTAACAAGCTTTTAAAGCTTGAAAAATTTAGTTCTTCCCCCACAAATTTCAACCCTAAATCTTAAAAAGCTTCTAAGTTACCCAGAATTCTGGGTTGTGTCCAATCTAGCAGCCATGGTTCAAATGGCCATAACTTGAGCTACAAAACTCCAATTTGGGTGATTCAAAAAGGAGAATAAACTTAAGACATTAGGAAACATTTTCTATGAAGAAAGTTTTGCCAAATTCTAACAGTAAAGTGACCAATGGAATAGTGCAACTTAGGACTTCAAAACTAAAAATTGGCAATTTTGCCTAAAAGACCTAAGTTTTGAGAAAACAACCAAAACCAACAAGTTTGGTGACCAAAATGTGGTATGTGGGTAAAGTTGGAATTTTCATACCTATTAAGCCTTAGAAAGTCAATAATTTGACTTGAATAGTATAGTGAATAGTAACCCGAAACACAAAATTTCAAGAACGTCGAGTTTAGCACGTTAGAGTTAGGTAAAAGTGAAGTTAAATTTATTTTTGGATTTATGCTAAGTTATGGTACTGAAACACTGTAAAATTGTGTGTTTCAATTGAAAAGAATACCGGGAAAGAACCCGAGGAACCGAGTCAAGGCCAAGAGGTGACTCGTTTGAGGTTTGTGCACAACATCACTATGCTTTAAAAATTCATTGATTAAGTGAATGAAATATGCATTTTACTTTTGCTTTGAATTGTTGAAAGTATTGTGACCTTATTTATGATGTTTTGATTTAAATTGTGAAAGTTATGGTGTATATTTGAAATGACAATGTTTAGCAAATTGTTAAGATAAGTTTTGAAACCACAGTGTCATGACCATATATTTGAACACCTCACTAGCACGACTAGTGGGGGTAATTAGTTTCGAATTTTGATTCCTTCTCTGGATAAGTGTTGAGGTGTGCCAGTAGAAGAGGATGTGAATGGATATCCATATATTTGAGCTAGCTAGCCTTGTGATGTGATTTCTCTTTAGCCTCTGGCTATTGAGATTCTATTTGTTTCGAATGGCATGATCTAATTATGGGTTTTATGAAATGTGATTTGGTATTTCAAAATAAAATTGTTTAGGATTAAAATCTCATAAATTATGTTTTGTGTTTAACTCGCATGCTCAATTCAAATTTTGAATAAATGTGATTTTATTTCTGCATAAAATTTTGAGACGGGTTTGAAGCCTAGCATAAGGATGCAAGTTGTGGAATTTCGACACAGCAACTTCTCAGAGCTCATGTCTCAAGCACTTGAGTTGGAAAGAATAGAATCAGAAGCAATCCAAGTGAAAGAAAAATCAGAGAAAGCTGAGAAATCAGAAAAAAGACAAGGGGGAAAAGTCAGTAGAACAGAGTTCTGGTGGGACTTCTGGGAAGAAGAAGAAATTTAGTGGACCCAGCAGGAGTCGAGGTGGAAGATTTGGTAAGGGTAGATTTTCCGGACAGAGACCCCCTAGGTCTGCCCACCCCTGTGAGACTTGTGGCAAGATTCATGGGGGGGAATGTTATTGGGCCACTGGAGCCTGTTTTAACTGTGGAGGCAAGGGCCATATAGCTAAACACAGCACTAGTGCTCCGTCTCCGAGATATGGTCCAGCTCCTACTACTGCCGAGGGATCTATTCAGAGTCCTGCTCCCAGAGGTTCACAGTCAGTTGGCAAAGGAAGAGGCAGAGGTAAAGGCACTGCTTCAGGCAGTCAGGGCACAATTAGTCAGTCAGCACAGGAAAGTGCTTCAGTTAGGGTTTATTCAATGAGACAACGAGAAGAGGCTGAGACTTCTGATGTAGTAGCTGGTATATTTTCTATCTCTGATCAATAAGTATTTGTATTGTTTGATCCGGGTTCAACCCATTCATATGTTAGTGCTAACATAGTCAGTTCACTTGCTGTTCCATGTGTGCAAATGGGTTTTGAAGTGCTAGTAACTAGTCCGTTAGGACAAGAGGTCTGGGTCAACAAAATTTATAGAGACTGTCCTTTGGTGATCCAAGGACATGTTTTGCTGTCAGACTTGATTGAAATGCCCTTCAGAGAGTATGATATCATCTTGGGCATGGATTGGTTAGCCAGGCATCACGCCATGATTGACTGTAGACTGAAGACAATCACTTTTGGTCTCCCTTTGTACAGTGATGTGGTAATACATGAGGAGAGGTATTTACTGCCATCAAACATCATTTCGGCTGCACTAGCCAGAAGGATGATCAGAAAGGGTGTGAAGCATACTTGGCACATGTGATAGACACCCAAGTGGGGAGTCCAGCACTAAGGGACATCCCTACTGTATGTGATTTTTAGGATGTATTTCCTGATGAATTGCCAGGATTACCTCCAGAAAGAGAGGTGTAGTTTGAGATTGATGTTATGCCTGGTGTGGACCCAATCTTCATAACGCCATATAGAATGGCACCTGCAGAATTAAAAGAGTTGAAAGTGCAGCTGCAAGAATTGCTTGACAAGGGCTTTATCCGCCCTAGTGTGTCACCTTGGGGAGCGCCAGTGTTGTTTGTTAAGAAGAAGGATGGCACTCTCCGCTTGTGTATTGATTATCGACAGTTGAATAAGGTGACTATAAAGAACAGATATCCATTGCCCCGCATTGATGACTTATTTGATCAGTTAAGGGGTGCAGCTGTGTTCTCCAAAATTAACCTGAGATCAGGTTATTATCAGCTGAAAGTACAAGAGCAGAGTATTCCTAAAACTGCCTTCAGAACCCGCTATGGCCATTATGAGTTCCTAGTCATGCCATTTGGGTTAACTAATGCTCCGGCTGCTTTTATGGATCTGATGAACACTATCTTCAGACCATACCTCTATCAGTTTATTGTGGTATTCATAGATGATATATTGGTCTATTCGAGGAATGCAGAAGAGCATGATAGACATCTACGGATTGTACCGCAGACTTTGAGGGAGAAACAACTATATGCCAAATTGTCGAAGTGTGAATTTTGGCTGAAGGAGATATCCTTTTTGGGGCATGTAGTATTAGAAGAGGGCATTAAGGTAGATCTAAGTAAGATAGAAGCTGTCCTTAATTGGAGGCCACCCAGAAATGTCACAGAAATTCGCAGTTTTCTGGGTTTAGCTGGATACTACCGTAGATTTGTGAAAGGATTCTCCATGTTGGCATCTCCATTGACCAAGCTGCTTAGAAAAGATGTGAAATTTCAGTGGACGGATAAATGCCAATAGAGTTTTGATGAATTGAAGAGATGTTTGACTGAAGCTCCAGTCCTAACTTTACCTACTCCAGGTAAATAATACATAGTTTACAGTGATGCTTTTCACAATGGGTTAGGCTGTGTATTGATGCAAGATCGAAATGTCATTGCCTATGCATCATGCCAACTGAAACCGTATGAGAGGAACTATCCGACACATGATTTGGAGCTTGCAGCTATTGTGTTTGCTCTTAAGATCTGGAGACATTATCTGTATGGGGAGAAATGTTACATCTACACATATCATAAGAGTTTGAAGTATTTGGGCACTCAGAAAGAGCTGAATTTGAGGCAGAGGAGATGGTTAGAGTTGATAAAAGACTATGATTGTCTAATAGACTATCAGCCAGGGAAAGCTAATGTTGTGGCTGACACCTTAAGTCGCAAGACTATGGCAAGCCTACGGGTTACTCCTTTGTCTTTGGTATATGAGTTAAGATCATTGCATGCCAGCTTAGAGATTAATGATGATGGACAGACAGTAGTTGCATGACATGTACAGCCAGTGTTGATTAATCAGATCAGAATGGCTGCTCAGAATGATCAGAAGTATCAGAAGCTATTGGAAGAAGTCAGGTAGGGCAAGAAACTGGAATTCTCAATAAGAGATGATGGTTTACTGCTACACCAGGGCATAATGTGTGTTCCTAATGATGTTGATTTGAGGCAGATCATTTTGAAGGAAGCACATGAGTCTCCTTTTGCCATGCACCCTGGTGGCACAAAAATGTATAGAGGGCTAAAGGAGCATTACTAGTGGATGGGTATGAAAAGAGATGTGGCAGAGTTTATTTCCAAATGCCTAACTTGTCAGCAAGTGAAGGCAGAGCATCAAGTACCTGCTGGGTTGTTACATCCACTACCAGTACCAGAATGGAAATGGGAGAGAATAATGATGGATTTTGTAATGGGACTTTCGAAGACACAGAAGAGTCATGATGCAGTTTGGATCATTGTTGGCAGACTAACCAAGTCTGCTCATTTTCTGCCAGTTTGAATGGACTATAGTTTAGAAAGATTGGCCAAGTTGTACATTGAAGAGATTGTAAGACTACATGGAGTGCCAGTATCCATCGTATCAGACAGGGATCCTAGGTTCGCTTCTAGATTCTGGGGTAGTCTTCAGAGAGCCCTAGGAACTAGATTGAACTTCAGTACTGCATTCCACCCACAAACAGATGGCCAGTCTGAAAGGGTAATTCAGATCTTGGAGGACATGCTACGGGCTTGTGTGATTGAATTTAAGGGCAGTTGGGATACACACTTGCCTTTGATTGAGTTTGCTTACAACAACAGCTACCAATCAGGCATTGGGATGCCTCCATATGAAGCTTTATATTGCAGAAAATGTAGAACCCCGTTGTGTTGGAATGACGTGGGTGAAAGAAAGATGATTGGACCCGAAATTATTCAGCAAACTGAGGAGAAGATCAGAGTAATTAGAGATCGACTTAAAACTGCATCAGACCGTCAGAAGTCCTACATTGATCTAAAGAGAAGAGATATTGAGTATGCAGTGGGTGAGAAAGTTTTCCTCAAGGTTTCTCCTTGGAAGAGAATTATGAGATTCGGCAAAAAGGGAAAACTGAGTCCTCGTTTTATCGAACCATATGAGGTTCTAGAAAGAGTGGGTCATTTGGCATACCGTTTGGCACTACCTCCAAAGTTTGAGAAGATACATAATGTCTTCCATGTGTCTATGTTGAGGAGGTATGGATCAGACCCATCTCATGTACTACCAGTAGAGGAAATTGAAGTAAATCCAGACCTCAAATATGAAGAAGAACCCATAGAGATTCTGGCTTATGAGGTAAAGCAGCTACGGAACAAGCAGATACCATTGGTAAAAGTGCTGTGGAACCATCATTCGGTCCAGGAGGCTACTAGGGAACGAGAGGAGGACATGTGGAGACAGCACCCACAGCTGTTCAGAGATTGATATCAGGTAAAATTTTGAGACGAAATTTATTTTAAGAGGGGGAGAATTGTAACACCCCTATTTGCATAGCCTGGTATATTTCACTGTTCCGGTGATCGGTGTCAGTCCGGACAATTAAGGGGATTAGAACTACGCTTAAGACAACTAGATAACCTATAAACACAAATAATTAGTAATTGCCAATTAGTTAAGTATAAATAAGAAAAACAGAACATAAGAAGCTAAACGAGCCGAGAGTCACAGCGATGGGTGACCTTCTTGGGAAGGACTGCGAAGTCATTTTAAACTCAAATTTCGAATCGTAAAATGTGACGCTGCGGTCCTTAGGACCCTTATGAACACAGTGGAAAAAAGAAAATCACAAAAAAGAACTGTTAAGTCAGTCAAATAATTAGGTCAGGGAGCCAGAAAAAATATTGAATTATTTACAAACCGGGATGAACCGGCGAGGGGTAATTTGGTCAATTGACCCCGAGAGCTGACTCCTGACCTAACTGTCAAATAAAATAGGAGAAAAGAAAATTTTGGAATCGAGAATTAAATTAAAGAACTAATAGAAAAATAAATAAAAGAAAGAAAATGAAAAAGGTGTAGGAAGATGACATCATGCATGACATCATGCATGATGCCATAAAAATAAGAATTTGTGAATTTAATTAATTAGATTTTTGGTCATTCATAAGACATAAAAGAAGCATAAAGAAAAGAAAAAAAAAAAAGAGAAAACTTATCTCTCAACCCGTCGCTCACCTCTCTCTCCCTCACCCTCACTTTCCTCCATTAACAAGCTTTTAAAGCTTGAAAAATTTAGTTCTTCCCCCACAAATTTCAACCCTAAATCTTAAAAAGCTTCTAAGTTACCCAGAATTCTAGGTTGTGTCCAATCTGGCAGTCATAGTTCAAATGGCCATAACTTGAGTTACAAAACTCCAATTGGGGTGATTCAAAAAGGAGAATAAACTTAAGACATTAGGGAACATTTTCTATGAAGAAAGTTTTGCCAAATTCCAACAGTAAAGTGATCAATGGAACAGTGCAACTTAGGATTCCAAAACTGAAAATTGGCAATTTTGCCTAAAAGACCTAAGTTTTGAGAAAACAACCAAAACCAACAAGTTTGGTGACCAAAATGTGGTATGTGGGTAAAGTTGGAATTCCCATACCTATTAAGCCTTAGAAAGTCAATAATTTGACTTGAATAGTGTAGTGAATAGTAACCCGAAACACAATTTCAAGAATGTCGAGTTTAGCACGTTAGAGTTAGGTAAAAGTGAAGTTAAATTTATTTTTGGATTTATGCTAAGTTATGGTACCGAAACACTGTAAAATTGTGTGTTTCAGTTGAAAAGAATACCGGGAAAGAACCCGAGGAACCGAGTCAAGGCCAAGAGGCGACTCGTTTGAGGTTTGTGCACAACATCACTATGCTTTAAAAATTCATTGATTAAGTGAATGAAATATGCATTTTACTTTTATTTTGAATTGTTGAAAGTATTGTGACCTTATTTATGATGTTTTGATTTAAATTGTGAAAGTTATGGTGTATATTTGAAATGACAATATTTAGCAAATTGTTAAGATAAGTTTTGAAACCACAGTGTCATGACTATATATTTGAACACCTCACTAGCACGACTAGTGGGGGTAATTAGTTTCGAATTTTGATTCCTTCTCTGGAGAAGTGTTGAGGTGTGCCAGTAGAAGAGGATGTGAATGGATATCCATATATTTGAGCTAGCTAGCCTTGTGATGTGATTTCTCTTTAGCCTCTGGCTATTGAGATTCTATTTGTTTCGAATGGCATGATCTAATTATGGGTTTTATGAAATGTGATTTGGTATTTCAAAATAAAATTGTTTAGGATTAAAATCTCATAAATTATGTTTTGTGTTTAACTCGCATGCTCAATTCAAATTTTGAATAAATGTGATTTTATTTCTGCATAAAGATTATTTTAGTATGTTGTGCACCACTGAGTCCTAGTACTCAGCGATAGCTTTTATTGCTGTTGCAGATTTAGAGACTAGTGGAGCAGCAGACTGAGCTGCTGAGGATTGAGGATCTTCCTGCTTTGAAGCTATCGGGTATAATATATACCCTGATTGTAAATATTTATTTTGATGTATGTAATGCACATAAATGTATGGACATATGAAAATCGGTCTTGAGCAGCTTGTACAAAATCTGTATAAAATTCGTAATAAATTTTAGTTTGGATTTTCTTAATGTAAATTTTTGTATGATGTATATATAAATTGTTTATCTTTAAAGAAATATGAATGTATAAAATTGATTGACTGTACCTTGAGGATTATTGAATTTTGAACTTGAGAAATTGATTGAAATGATTATGGAGTTGTTGAAATTGATTGAGTTTGATTGTGAAATTGAAGTAGTGGTTGAGAGAAATTTTTTTAGAAGTGTTTTTTACAGGTATTTGAAGAATTGTTTTCTCAAAATACAGACAGAACTCTGTCAAAATTTTTATAAAATTTGTGGAAAAATAAAATGGGCCAAAATTTCCAACTAGCTTTCAAACTTAATTAAATGTTTTAAACACCTATTAGAAAACGCTTACCACTTATCAAAAATAAGAAAATTGTTTTAAAATCCTTTGTAGGGTACTTAATGAGTTATCGATAGATGAAGTGCGGTAGTTCATTAGGTATTTTACGAGATCATGTTATGCCTTACAAAGGGGTAAGGTGTGACATTGTTTGATCATTTGTACTTGCTCTTCTCTTGAGATTTTTTTTTAAAGAAATAATGTAAAATATTTTTGTTTGCTCCTTAATTAGTTCTAAATAATCAATAAAATTTTGATACAATTAACCTATAATTTCTTAATTTAAATGGATAAAAGAAATTACTTTCCCTTTTTAGCACAGCTACTAATATATAAATTAAAAAATTTTAATTTCATTTATAAAAATAAAATATTTTCAATAAAAAAAGTAAATAGAGTAATTATAAAAAATTAAAAATTTAAAAAGTAATGACAATTTAATAAATACTTAGGTTTCGTTTATTTTGTGAAAATAATTTGAATATGAAAAAAAATATTTTTCACGAAAATATTTTTATTATTTATTATAATATTAAACTAATGATATATATTATTTCATGCATATAAAAGTGTCTTAACATTTTAATAAAATTATAAAAATTTAAAAAATAAAAAATAACTGTCTTTTTAAAAAAAGTTATTTTTCTAAAAAATCACTTAATTTTTTCTTTTAATAGAGAAAATATTTTCTGTTAACCTATTTTTTTAAGTACTCAAATATTAAAAAAAACGAGAAATGCTTTTTATAAAAATATTTTTTTTAAAATAAATGAAGCCTTAGTTGTATTTGACTTTCAACTTTGTAATCGTGAAAGTGATTAACGATTCAAATTATATTATTAAATCTGAAATTTTTATTTATTAATAAATTATGATATATATATATATATATATATCAATTTTAATTTTAATTTAAGAATGGCTTTGATTTCAATTTTAAGTCAATTTATTAATATTTTTTTCAGACTATTCTCTTTTTTTTTAATGACACTACTTTTTTTTTTTATCATAATAAACAGTTTCAGTCCATTGAAGAAAAAGCCTTGAATTAATTAGTAAGGGATTATTTTGATTTCAGTTATTTCAGTTTAATTCGATTTCAATTCAAAAATAATTTTGATTTCAATTGAATTCAATTATGTTGGTCCACCAATTTTTTTCAAAATTTTTAAAAACACCAATTTTAATTTAATTTTATTCAGTGAAAAAAAAATACTGCCAAAGTATAAAATTTGGTCCCAATAAAAAAAATATAGCTAGCGACCAAGGCAAGAATGTACATTTGCTCCCAATATTATGGCGTCAACCCTTTGCTTCTAAGCACCCCTAAGCATGCATATGCTCCTTCTAGTCAGCACATTCTTGAATTCTTGACACACGCTTATAGTTGTGGACGAATCCAAGAGATGAAAAAGTTGAATCTAAGTAGATTGTACCAGCAAAATCATTCTATCACTTATAATATTTCGTATATATTTTCACTTACATTGTAAGCCAAGAATTAATATTAAATTCACATATTTATTTATTTAATAATCTATCACATCGTGCTATAAATATTTATTTTTTTTAAAAGAATAGTTATGGTGTTAATTTTACACAAGAAAGAAAAAATAGTATAATCCTAGAATTGGGACCATCATATAAGGTGGAATAATTGACATGTTTATGACTTTAAAGGTGTTGTGAGAACTATAACTAGCTCCTAAGAAAAAGCTATAGTGGGCAAACATTATAGCTTAGACTAATATATTTTTGCTTGGAATAACTATATAATAAAAAAAAAAAAAAAAGAAAGAAAGGAAAAGCTCTCATTAAGTAGCTCTCATGCCTTGCTTGCTTCATAAGTATTTCCCTTTTAATTACTTCACGAATTTACTGAAATCATTATGAAGTAAACATGGTCAAAGGAAATGATCAGATGTTAAAGCAAGTTAAGATTAGGGATTGAAAATCGAAGTGGGAAACACACGTGGGCGTTCTACCAAATCCTTGTACAGGAACTATGTTCATTTTCATCATAGCTAGAGAGAGGGGCACCGGCTGGATTCGAGCAGGGTTGGCCATTTTTGACTCGTTTACAAGATAGATCGATTTAACATGGAGTTAGGCAGTTTTGGATTTAATATAAATCGATTGAAGTCATAAATGGGTTAACTCGTTTGTTCTACTTAATCTGATTAAATACATAACCATCCATTTATTTAAATGGTTAACAGGTTAATTTATTTAATTTTAATCTATTTAAATCTGTTATGACTCATTTATATATATTGTTAAATTATGTTATTTTATTACATACATATAAGAATGTATTTTGATGTTTTTGTGTCTTAACTTATTAAATAGGTTATTGTGTCATATGAGATTTATATAATGACCAACTTATTTAAATAGGTATCGTATGACACGTTAATTACCTATTTATTTAAACGGATTACAAATGTTATATCGTATAACTTGTGTCATAAATATATCTATATTATGATCAAATATTTTGATACAATTAATTAAATGGGTTATATTTAGATTAGTCATTTTAGTGTTATATATATAAGTTGACACGACACACTTATAACCCGCGAATACGAATTGTCAACTCTAATTTTGCAATGGAAAAGTTTGGACCTTAAATTTGGAGGCAAAACTTAAATTTATATTTAAATTTTTTCTTATATTATATAAATAATAAAAATGTAAATATAAATATAATAATTTATAAATTAATAAGCAATAATAAAATAAAATGTGTCCCCCAAATTTGAAAGGGCGCTCTTTAAGAATTATTCCTTTTGTTTGATCACTGTGCTTGCTCTACTCTTGAGATTTTTTTTTAAAGAAATAATGTAAAAATTTTTTTGTTTGCTCCTAGTTCAAAAGAATCAATATAAATAAAATTTTGATACAATTAACCTATAATTTATTAATTTAAATGAATAAAAGAAATTACTTTCACTTTTTATCACAGCTACTAATATATAAATTAAAAAATTTTAATTTCATTTATAAAAATAAAATATTTTCAATAAAAAGTAAATAGAGGAATTATAAAAAAATAAAAATTTAAAATTAATAAATACTTAGGTTTCATTTGTTATGCGAAAAATAATTTGAATATGAAAAATATTTGTTAATATGTCATGAAAATATTTTCGCTATTTGTTACAATATTAAATTAATGGTATGTATTATTTCACGTATGTAAAAATATTTTCACATTTTAATAAAATTATTAAAGTCTAAAAAAATAAAAAATAACTTTCTTTTTTAAAAAGAGAAAATCTTTTTTCTAAAAAATAACTTAATTTTTCTTTGATCAATAAAATATCTCTTTTTTTTTAAGTACCCAAGCATTAAAAAAAGTAAAAAATATTTTTATAAAATAAATGAACCTTTGATTTCCAACTTGGTAATCGTGAAAGTAATAAACGATTCAAATTACATTCTTAAATTTGAAATTTTTATCTATTAAATGAATAAATAAATTATCATATATATATATATATATATATATATATATATATATATATATATATATATATATATATATATCAATTTTAATTTTAATTTAAGAATGGTTTTGATTTCAATTTTAAGTCAATTTATTAATATTTTTTTCAGACTATTCTCTTTTTTTTTTTTTTAAATGAGACAGACTTTTTTATTTTTTTATTTTTTTATTTTGGATCATAATAAACAGTTACAGTCCATGAAGAAAAAGTCTTGAATTAAACAGTAAGAGATCATTTTGATTTCAACAATTTCAGTTTAATTCGATTTCAATTGAAGAATAATTTTAATTTCAATTGAATTCAGTTAAATTGATCCATTAATTTTTTTTCAAAATTTTCTATTTAAAAAAAGAAAGATTCAAACAAATAAAAACACCAATTTAAATTTAATTTTATTCAATTTACAAAAAAAAATTAATGTCAAAGTATAAAATTTGCTATCGTAAATTTACAATAATAATATATCATAAATTTTATAATAAAATTGTAGTTGCTGAAAAAAAAAATCGATGATAATAATTATTATTGTAAAAAAAATTTAATAATAATAATAATAATTATTATTATTTTCATTTTTTTTATGTACTATTAGTGATAATTTTTTATATTATTGTTGCATATTAATTTTATAGATATCAAAATTAATGTTGTTGTAAATTTGTTATTAATAATTCTAACTTTTATTATAGTGAATATCTTACTCTCTTTTAAGAATATTTCAATCTAATTCTAGTGAATAATTAATTAATTAATCAATTTTAATTTTAATCCTAAAATTAATCAGATCAATTTCAATTTAATTTTTGCTTCAACCATAGCACAGCCATGTTTAATTATAACTCCTGTGAAAATGAGAAATTATATTATATATCGGTTATTTTGTGTAAAATAATTTATATATAATTATAAATTAATAATAAATAAATATATATACAAAATGAGTCTTGAAAAATTGTAATCACTAAGCGGGTATTATTATTTTTTTAATTTTAATAATTATATTTGTAACAGCTCGGCCACTAGTGATATTATCCGTTCTAGGTCAAAACCCTCACAGTTTTAAAATGCGTCACTAGGGGTTACGAACTGTCAACTTATAGACCCAGTATCTCTCTCGTGTTTTATCGATGTAAAATTTATCTAGGGTGTTACAATATTTATTTATTTATTATTATTTTATATAAAATATTGACATGATATCTTCGTTTTACTATATAATTTCTATATGAAAAAGCGGCTTATGATTACTCAATTCAGAAAGAATTTCAAGTTATTGAAATGGCAGTAGAAGTACATAATTAATCCTAATTCACCAAGCAAAATCATCACCAGAAAAGAGATTATGAATATCCCAAAACCCATTTGCCCAACAAGCAAAGTAACATGAAGACATTGCTGAAGAAATTAATGATGCATTTAGGGTAGTGGGAATGGGGCCTTAGCCGATGGGGACGTTCGATACAAAGTGGGATCACCACCTGTGCAATGTTGTGGTACACTTGAGAGAGGACGCTCCACAATTCAACATCATGAAGATGTAGATGTGGTGTTAAAGGTGGACACTGGATTGTTCTTCCATGCATCAACCTATCACCAACGAGAGGAGTGTGGTTTCGATTCGATTTAAAATTATTCTAAAAATTAAAATTTAATAAAAAATTTAATATAATTTTTATTTTAATTTAATTTTTTATTATTTTAATTTCAGTTAAACGTTATTCTAAAATTTTCAATTTTGATTTGATTTAATAAGATATAATTTAGTTCTTAATTCTTGAAATAATTTTATATAACTATTTTCTTAAAAATTATACTTAATTAATATTTAAATTTTTAATTGAGTTATATAGTATAATAGTAAAAAATTATAAGATAATTTAACGTATATTAAGAAAATATATTTTTAACTATTTCTAAATTATATAATTTATAATTAAGTACATATATAATTTATTATTAAATATACCGTAAAATATAGTAGTATAAGAGATATATATTTTAATTATTTATTAATTATAAGATATAAATATAATTATTAATTAACACATATATATGCACATGTGTGCACACGCACACACATATATATATATCTTATAATTAAAAATTATAAGATAATATAATATATTTATAACTAAAATTATTAAAAAATAAAATAAAATATTACATTATATTTAGTTGATAATTATATATACATATATATAAATATATAATTATATTAAAAATATATAATACATATACAAATCATAAAAAAAACATACGTATAAATTTGATTATCAGTTCGTTTTTAATTCAGTACAGTTTGATTTTTAATGAAGAATTAAAATCTAGCTAAGAATCGAACTAACCTCAAAGTTGATAAAAGTTTGACTTGACTTAAACAAACTAACCTCAAATTTAATAAGTTCGTGAATCGATTTATTTAATTAAAATTATTTAAATTTATATTTATTATCTTAAACTTAATTAAAACTATATGATTTTGAATTTTATAACTTTAAACTTAAAATTTGTTAGGGTTAAGTTCAACTTGATTTGATTTGACTTATTTTATAAACAAGCCAAACTTTGGCTTATTGATATTTGTTTTGTTTTCTATATGAGTTGAGACTGTGCTCAACCTAAGCAGCCTGAGCTCAGGGATGTACCAATGTTATGTTTTGGGGCGCTCCAGCTCCCCAAATTTAAAATAATCCTTATTGTTTAAAAAAAATTAGATATAAAGCTTTAATAATTTTTATATTTATTTTAATTATTAAAAATTTTAATTTTAATGATTAATTTTACCAATTTGTCTCTAAAAATTTCTCTTCAAATTTTGGAATAATTTTTTTATTAAATTTATTATTTAAAATTAGATTTAGCACCAATTATAAAAACATATTGAATATTGAAAAAAAAATTGTGGCATAAAAAATTATCACTATTTATTTTGTCATTATAGACTCAAAATTTGTAGTTGCTACTTATTATAATAATTATAAATTATTTTTTAAAATATTAATTAATTAAGAGTATTTTTATATATAGTTAAACTCTTAAAAATTAATTTAATTTTTCTATGACACTTTAATTCTTTAACTCTCAATCTCTAAATTAAAAAATTAATCTTCTAATCGTCAAAAAAAAAAAAACTGCAATGAATGTTAATTATAATTATGAATGTTATTTATTAAGTACTTACTGATTATTTAAAATTTAATAACAGATTTATAATAATAAATTTTAAAATTAATTACTATTTAAATTATGCTAAATTTTTTTAATCTAACTTTTTTATATATTGTTTAAAATTTAATGTCTAAATTAAAATTTTAAATTATTTGCAATTATTATTTTTAAAAGATAATAATTTCTCACGTGAAAATAAACTTTTTTTATGATATAAAAAGTTAAATATGAAAACATTCAATTAACTTTTAAATCGAAAAAAATTATTCTAAGTTAGGGATGCCACTCTTCAATTTTAACTATAGTTTTAATTTAATTTAACGGATTGATATTTTGCTTTTAATTATTTCGAGCCTGTTTAATGCTCGCATTATATTTGTATTCTATAATTGCGTGATTTTAAATATTGAATGAAAATCGAAAAATGAAGTTTAATATTAAAACTCTAGTGATTAAACTTAGAAATTTATGATCCAGAGATAAACTTAAATCTTAGGGATGGTAATTATTTTCGAATCATATTTGATTCTCCAACACTCGATTAATTTTCTCTAGTCTTAATATTGTGCAGAGCGGGGATAGGGAGAAGTCCCTTACTTATTAAAAAATAATTTATTTATATGTATTTATGTATTTAAATATTATAATTAAAAAAATATATAAATATATTATTAAAATTATATTTAAAACTTATATTTATAATTTATTTTTAATAAATAAATTTATATTATATAAATAAAAAATTAAAATGAAAAAAAATCTCTATGAGAAAATTTGCCTTACCGTACTTTCCTACAGGGAAGTTCCCACCCTGATTCCAAATTCTTATTGGACGGTGACGAGGGCAATAATTATTAACGCAGAATCAAGAAGAGAATGGATGAGTTTTTTTAACTGTTTAACTTATTTAGTTTGTCAGTTAAGGAAGGAGTTAATCAGTTAGTTAGTTTTAATTTTTTTCTCATCTTTAGTCGCTTAGCTAACTACTTCCTATATATAAAGAACAATAATGTTTTTTGATCAATACAAGTTTCATTTTTCACTTTCTTATAAAATTAATATGGTATCAGAGTAATTTTTTCTCTTTTCTCTCGAATTTTGCCCTCTTTAAGATTTCTTTAGGTTTCATTCTATTTCTTCAATGACTAATCAACCGCTTCAACTTGCAAATCAAGATTACCTGCAGAATCCATCAAACCCTTATTTTCTTCATCCTAATGAGAATCTAGCACTTGTACTTGTATCACCTGTTCTCACAGGAAAGAATTATCACTCTTGGGCTCGAGCCATGAAAATGGCGCTTCTTTTGAAGAATAAGATGAGATTTATCGATGGCACATGACTAGCTCCTGCAACTACAGATCTGATGTATTCAGCCTGGGAAAGGTGTAATACAATGGTACTTTCATGGATCACAAGATCCCTATCACCTTATATGTTAGTAGTATGCCCTAGAGCATACTACTAACAATCTCTCACTAGCACTAGAGCCATTCATTACAATATCTTAGACCCATCTTCTCAAGATGTCGGTCTAGCTGAGTCTGTGACATAGGCTTAGTGAATGGATCAGCTGGATTTTCAGCTGATGCTATTTTCTGCATGGCTATATTGCCTCGTCCAACTATTTCTCTGATAATGTGGTAGCGCTTTTCTATGTGTTTGGATTTCTGGTGAGACCTTGGTTCTTTAGCCTGTATGACTGCTCCATTGTTGTCACAGTGTAGTGGAACTGCTGACTCAATGGAAGGAACTACTGCAAGTTCTATCACGAACTTCTTTATCCAAACAGCTTTCTTTGCAGCATCTGATGCAGCAATATACTCAGCCTCTATAGTGGAATCTGCAGTCGTGCTCTGTTTGGAACTCTTCCAACTGACTGCACCTCCATTACAAATGAACACATACTCAGAGGTAGACTTTCTATCATCGATATCTGATTGGAAATCAGAATCAGTATAACCATCCAATTGTAAGTTTCCACCTCCATAGATCAATAATAAATCCTTAGTTATTCTCAAGTACTTAAGGATATTCTTGACAGTTATCCAGTGTTCTAAACCTGGATTGGATTGATACCTGCTAGTCAAACTAACAGCATATGCGATATTCGGCCTAGTACACAATATTGCATACATTAAACTTCCAATAGCCGAAGTGCACAATTGGCCTAGTACACAACATTGCATACATTAATCATAGGATATTTAATTAGAAACGATTTCTAGTATTTTTAATTCAAAAGATTATTTGCTAATCTCTTAGAATAGATGAGAGAAGAAGATGAAGAGAAGGGGAACCTCTTGGGTGGCGGCACCAAAGAGAATAGCTGCTGGTTGTATTTTTTTTCTTTTCATAACAATACTTATATAGGTAGGTCAACACATAAAACCCTTGCCACATGTCACCCTCACCACATGTCACCCTCTGATTGGTTCTAGGTTTAATTGACCCAATCACATTGTGCCAAGTGTCAAACCTATATTTAATCTTAATTTTAATAATCTTACATGATTAAAAGACATTTGGTAAGCTTATGTGTAGTGCCATGTGTCACCATCACATGGTGCCATATGTCACCCTGTGAAATAACCAAAATGCCCCTGTGTTTTAATTTTGAGTTCTCAACCCAAAATAAGAATATCCTTAAGTACTTGAGAAGAACTAAGGATTTAATGTATACAATGTTGTGTACTAGGTCGGATATTGCATATGCTGTTAGTTTGACTAGCAGGTATCAATCCAATCCAGGTTTAGAACACTGGATAGCTGTCAAGAATATCCTTAAGTACTTGAGAAGAACTAAGGATTTATTCTTGATCTATAGAGGTGGAGACTTGCAATTGGATGGTTATACTGATTCTAATTTCCAATCAGATATCGATGATAGAAAGTCTATCTCTGGGTATGTGTTCATTTGTAATGGAGGTGCAGTCAGTTGAAAGAGTTCCAAACAGAGCACGACTATAGATTCCACTACAGAGGCTGAGTATATTGCTGCATCAGATGCTGCAAAGAAAAAGTTATTTGGATAAAGAAGTTCATGACAGAACTTGCAGTAGTTCCTTCCATTGAGTCAGCAGTTCCACTACACTGTGACAACAATGGAGCAGTCATACAGGCTAAAGAACCAAGGTCTCACCAGAAATCCAAACACATAGAAAGGCGCTACCACATTATCAGAGAAATAGTTGGACGAGGCAATGTAGCCATGCAGAAAATATCATCAGCTGAAAATCCAGCTGATCCATTCAATAAGCCTATGTCACAGACTCAGCTAGACCGACATTTTGAGAAGATGGGTCTAAAACATTGTAATGAATGGCTCTAGTGCTAGTGGGAGATTGTTAGTAGTATGCCCTAGAGCATATCATTTAGTATGTATCTTGTACATCTTTTATTAATAAAAGGCATTTTCACTTTTCCGTTTACATAATATATTTATGTGTAATAGAAAAAGTCCATTGATATTTTGTTAGAAATTCTATTCTTAAGTTGTTAAGAATATGAGTGACAGCATTTCTAGCACAAAGTATCATAAATAGGTTCACAATCGAGGATACTTCACAATAAGGACATGACTTATCCAGAAAGATTGTATTCATGTTTGTTCCCAAGTTATTTATATGAGATATAAATAAGATAGAATGGTGAGTCTCATACCATATGACAAACATGATAGGCACTTATACATGATAAGTAGGCCGAACCAGTGACACTTATGACAAGCACATGGAGTTTACTCTTGTCAATGTATTGTCATAAATCATATCAGTGCATATAATCTTTAGACCTGAGATAGCACGGTTATCTTGTATATAGGTAGTTTGAGTTTGATACTGCTTTCATACTTGTACTGTGTATGGGTATATGGGCATGTGTTGGCTCCTACTAGTTATATATGGAGGTAGGTATTGATCAAGATGGAATATGTTCCTCTAAGAAAATAAAGATAAAATCCTATGTTCATTTAATTGTTCTTGATGTTTCAAGTTTCTGGCCAGGACAGATAGATTTATTCAGAAAGAGTTTCTAATGAGAAAATCTTTTTAATCAAGAACTGGAATTAAAAGAGAACATAATATTCATAGCAAATGGAGTTTGACATAAACCATGACTCCAGCTTGAGTTGGGATTTTGTAACAGAGAGATTCTAGTGCATGGTAACATATGATTATAGGTTAATTTAAGGTAAACCTTATTACTAATTGGATGGCAATGGCATGCTATGCTAGGTGTTAACCATGGTCTATGAGGTACACAAAATGGTTTAGAAAAATCATTTATGGTAAGAAAGAGTTTTGATGATATTAAGAGTTGATATCATATCTCATTGCCAATTAGTGATGAGCCTAGTAAGTCACACACATGCATAAGTTATCACCTAATTAAATATGCTTTAATTAATTAATTAAAGAGTTTAATTGATTAATTAAATAGGTTTGGTTTGCAATTAGATTGCAAAGTCCCTAGCATGGCTTGAAACCAAATATAAATTATTGGATGTATAATATAAGTTAAATTTATATTTAAAATATTTAAATATTAATTTAATTAATGAGAAATTAATTAATAGAGATTAATTAATTAATTTATATTTGATATAAATTAATTAGAAGAAGAGAAATAATTATTTTGGGCTGAGAACTCAAAATTAAGATACAGGGGTATTTTGGTCATTTCACAGGGTGATGGTGACACATGGCACCATGTGATGGTGACACATGGCAATACATATAAGCTTGTCAAATGTCTTTTAATTATGTAAGATGATTAAAATTAAGATTAAATATAGGTTTAACACTTGGCACAATGTGATTGGGTCAATTAAACTTAGAATCAATCAGAGGGTGACATGTGGCAAGGGTTTTATGTGTTGACCTACCTATATAAGTGTTGTTATGAAAAGAAAAAAAAATACAACTAGCAGCTATTCTCTTTGGTGCCGCCACCCAAGAGGTTCCCCTTCTCTTCATCTTCTTCTCTCATCTATTCCAAGAGATTAGCAAATAATCTCTTGAATTAAAAATATTAGAAATCGTTTCTAGTGTCATGTTTACATCTTTAATCTCTTAAAAGGCAAAACTTAATTTTCTAATTAATAGAAAAAGCTTTAGAAGCTGTTCAAGGGCTGCCATAGGTGTTCAATGGTATAAACTTGTTTTTTTTATGCTTCTGCTCCTTCATTATATTGCTCAAAGTATCATCTGGTTAGATAAGACTTCTGATGTATAGAAAGATTTAAAAGAAAGATTTTCACAAGGAGATATTTTTAGAATTTCCGATCTGCAAGAAGAACTCTACGCCTTTAAACAAGGTGATTTATCAATTATTGAATATTTCACTGAATTAAAGACTCTTTGGGTTGAATTGATTAATTTTAGGCCTTTTCCTATATGTTCATGCCCTAATCCATGTTCTTGTGGTGCAATTGATACTTTTGCGAATTATTGGAAAATTGATTATGTGATTTGATTTCTTGAGGGTTTAAATGATAGATTTGCTAGTGTAAGATCCCAGATTATGCTCATGGATCCTTTACACTCTATAAACAGAGTCTTCTCATTAGTTGTTCAGCAGGAGAGACAAATGGATATAGGAGAAGTTGTTAACTCCAAAGTGTTTGTGAACATGAAAGTGATGAATACTGGAAACAATTATCAGAAAGGGAACAATTATAGCAGAGGTTAGAATATGCAGTTTAATAAGAATGTGACCAAAAAAGTATGTACTTATTATGGTAAACAGAATCACACAGTGGATACATGCTATAGAAAACATGGATTTCCTCCTAGTTTTAAATTAAAAAATTTGGACCTTTTGCTAATTAGGTCTCTGCTGAAGAAGTTACAGATCCATCTGATAACACTGAGTCAATCCAAGTAGTGAATTCCTCTTATTCTCTAAGTATGCCTTTTACTCAAGAGCAGATACAACAATTATTGCCTTTGATTCAGAATCCAAATTTGATAGCTTCACCACATATAAGTATTCAAATTAATACTAGTAACACTCTTCCTTCCTTATCCCAAGGTAATTCATTTTCCCTTAGTTGCATTTCTAAACAAAATTCATGGATCTTAGATACTAGTGCCACAGATCATATATGTTCCAACTTGTCCCTTTTTACCACTTATACGAAAATTCAACCTATCTTTGTTAAAATGCCAAATGGTAGCCAGATTGTTGCACACTATTTTGGAACAGTTCATTTCAATCCGGATTTATTTCTTACTAATGTTCTTTATATAGCAGCATTCACTTTCAATCTTATTTTAGCCACAAAAATCACATCCTCACTCAATTATTGTTTAGCTTTTCAAAATGATTATTGCTTTATCCAGGAAATGAGTACCTAGAAGATGATTGGTACAGCTGAGGCAAAAGATGGTCTATATGTTCTGATTAAACCCACTTTCAATTCTTTTATAGTTCTTGCTGTCAATACTAAACCTACCACCTTTGACATATGGCATTACAGACTTGGACACCCCTCAAATTCAATTTTTTTTGTTTTGGCATTTTATATGTCCCTTTATTCCTATAACTAAAAATAATGTTGCTTGTGATACTTGTCATATGACAAAACAAAAGAAATTGCCATTTCCACTTAATACTTCTCAATCTATAAAGCCTTTTGAAATTGTACATATGGACATATGGGGTCCATTCTCCACTGTTTCTATAACTGGTCACAAATACTTCCTTACAGTAGTTGATGATTATAGCAGATTTACTTGGGTTTTTTTGTTGAAAAGTAAGTCTAAAACTAGAGAGCATGTGCAAACCTTTGTTAAAATGATTGAAACCCAATTTGAAACAAAAATCAAAGTCATTCGAAGTGATAATGGCTCTAAATTCTTAATGACTAATTTTTATAACAGAAAGGGCATTTTGCACCAAACTTCTTGTGTTGAGACACCTCAAAAAAATGCTGTTGTGGAAAGAAAACATTAGCATATTTTGAATGTTGCAAGGGCATTGTTATTTCAGTCCAAGCTAGTCCTACACTATTCTCCATGCTGTTTTTTTTTTTTTTTTTATCAATAGACTACCAACACCACATTTTCAAAACCAATCACCATTCTAACTTTTGTATCTTCATCCACCTGATTACCTCCAACTAAAAGTCCGGATCTTTGTGTTATACCTTAACCCTTGTTGTTGAAAGGTCCAAGTTTGACCCCAAGGCCAGAAAATGTATATTTTTTTTTTATTCAAAACTGGCACAAAAGGCTTTATATTAATGGATCTTCATAATAGGGAAATTTTTGTTTCCAGGAATGTCACTTTCTAAGAAAATGTTTTTCCCTATGTTGTCCACTGTCCCTCTATTTCTGTTTCTCAACCTTCTCTAACTTCTCAATCAGAATATCCTTTTCCTTATCCAAATTCTTTTTATGCTCTTCCTAATTCTTCCACATCTCATCATACACATGCAGCTCAATCTCAACAACTCCATTCCCAACCTGCTTCATCAACCAGAACTTCAAACAAAGTCAAAAGACCACCGACATATTTACAAGATTACCATTGTAATCTTTACCTCTTTAACTGCTACTAATCAGTCTTCCTCAGGTATTCTATATCCTTTATCTTCTGTTTTATCTTATCATTCCTTGTTTTCTTCACACAAACATTATACATTGTCCATTTCTACCCATACTGAACCTAAAACTTATCAACAAGCTGTTAAATTAGATGTATGGAAAGAAGCCATGGCCTCTGAAATATCTGCTTTAGAGCAAAATCATACATGGAAATTGATGGATTTACCATAAGGAAAGACTCCTATTGGATGCAAGTGGGTATATAGAATAAAGTACAAGGCAGATGGGACAATAGAGAGGTACAAAGCTAGGTTGGTGGCTAAGGGATATACACAGACTGAAGGGATAGATTATTTTTACACCTTTTCACCTATTGCTAAGATGACCACTATCCGAATTTTATTAGCTTTAGCCTCTATTAATCATTGGCATTTGTAGCAATGTGATTTGAATAATGCTTTCTTACATGGGGACTTCAATGAAGAGGTTTACATGACTTTACCTCCTAGATTCCACTCACCCAAACCTAATCAAGTATGCAGGTTACAAAAGTCTTTATATGGGTTTAAACAAGCTAGTAGACAATGGTTTTCCAAGTTATCTCATGCTTTGTTGTCTTGTGGCTATATTCAATCTAAATATGATTACTCACTTTTTGTCAAAGCTATTGGTCAATCTTTTACTATCATTTTGGTATATGTAGATGACTTAATATTGGCAGGAAATGATATGACTGAAATCACAACAATTAAAAGCTTCTTGAATTCTTCGTTTATGTCATGACCCAACCTATGGGCCCGACCGGCATTAGGACCTGGGCCAGCCTAAAGCCCTCGAGGCCCGTAGTAAGCCTAACTATTCCTCAACCCAACTCTAAGGCCCATTTGGGCCCAATTTCAAGTATTCAACTGAACAGAGTCCGTCCATAAAATGGACCTTTTAATGAGGAGTTTTTGACTCACCCGACCTATAAACATAATATATAATCAATTGGGGAGCTCAGCTCACCCTCCACATACTCATAATAACATAAAGTCAAATGGGAGCTCAGCTCCCTCATCCAGTCCAACATACATGCATATAATAAGTTTACAGGTCTAACATGGTAAATTATATTATAGACCCAAATCAAATAAATATTTTTAACACATGCAAAAATTCTAGGAGTTAACAGAATTATACAAACATGAATAGACGACCTGCGAAGGAGAAAAACAGGTTAACCACAACAAAAATCCTCCTGTAGCCTGGAAAAATATTGAATAGGAGTGAGCGTTCGACTCAGAGAGTAAAATATCAATTTTAACCATAATCTCTATAACTATCTAAAGCTAATGCACCCTGTAGAGTGAAATGCAACATCGTCAATACTTTCACATCATAACAGCAAAAAGGTAATTTGGAGCACTTACACACCCAGTAATGTCAAACCATAAATATATGGGCGCTGATCCCCTGTACAGCTCTCTCAATCCAACCTTTGCCAGCGAAGAACTCAAGCCATGTGTACCCCAAAGGACTGGATCCTAGTGAAGATCTCAAGCCGTGTCTACCCATCCTGTCCATATTCAACACTATACCACACGCACGTCAACGCACGCACAATGCTCCAATTTACCACAAACAACATCCATGGCACTTTAACAGTTGTGAATGCAACATAAAATGTTTTTAGAGTTTAACTACATAGATACATACATATAAGTGATGTATGAACATGCTTGAACATATAATAATATTGAAATTACAATTAAAATTAATATTTTACTCACAGACTTAACCGCAGTCACTGTGGCGGCTGGGCGGAGGAGGAAGGCTATCCCGGCTCACCTGAAAATTTTATTACAATCATTTAATAAATTTGACTCAATACAAACTAAGAAAAAGATCAAAGATGTTCTAAGTCATGCCGAAAATTTGGCAGAATCTCCCTTATACCTAGAACCTACCCAACCTGCAAAAGGGCTTTAAAACACACTTCTATATCCAAAAACCATACACCCACAACTCAATCATATCATACAGCCCCTCCTAGGCCCATCCAAACAGTCATCAATCACAATAAATAAAATTACAGTTTAGTCCTTATAATTGACCCTTTTTGCAAAAACTACCTAAATAAGCTCTAAAAATTCTAAAACTTTGCCCCGCTGTCCTTAGTAATATTACTAAGCTAATGCAAAAAGAATCATAATTTTCTGAGCTACCACGAATATTTTATGGATTTTTAATCCCATTCAAGCACTAGAAAATTAAGAAAAAATAAGGTTCGGGTTTACCTATGCCAATTCTGATCTAGGGAACGCGTTCGGAACGTCTGACGACGGTGGGGTAGCCAAAATCTTAACTCAATTCTGAGACTTTTTCGATAGCTTGTCTGTCTGGTTGGAAATTCACAGACCAGGACAACTGTCGATTTTCCTCCAATTGAAGGTACCTACACGAAGCCCACAACACGGGGGTTAGTATATAATTTTTACGAAATTTTGTAAGCTCATTTAATACTCTGAAAAATACTATGAAATTTCGTGGGACCCACACAAAAAAATGATATTGAAAAATTTTGAAATTTATATTGCCGCGAAGCTCTCGACGAGTGGAGCGCTCTGGTACTCTCAGTTTTCTCGTGGGGTTCACGGTTTGCGAGAAATCTAGCTCAAAAATCGAAATAGGCTAAAATTTCCCAGACAAAAATTGGGCAAACCGCTTGATGGATTTTGGTATTCTTGGTGTCTATGGAAAGCTCTCGAGGTGTAGATGGTGTTTGACACAAGACCTAGCTAAATCGGTGGTCGGATCGGTCAAATTTTGATCGGGAAGCCAAAACGGTGCGCTGCACATCGCTCTTTTTCGCGCGTCATTTTCGGCAGTCTGGAAGGCCAGCCGGCGGTGGTAGAAGGCTGGGGCGGTGCGCCGGTAAGGTGGAGAGGGCTGGGTGGCGGTGGCGCGGCGTGGGGAGGAGGGAGGAGAGAGAAAACGGGAGAGAGAGGAAGAGAGGTCGGGAACGCGCGCAAATGAAGAAGAAGAAAAGAAAAGGCTAGTCCGATTCTACCTGTCCAATCCGGTCCGGTTTGATTCAGCCAGTCCGATTTAAGATATAAAATTTTGAATTTTTACTTTACCTTGGGACCGAAAATGAGGCCCAAAAATTTCGAAAAAATTCTAGAAAACTCAAAAAAATTCATAGAGTCCAAATATATTTTTAGTTTTACCACGTGGTCTTTAAATTAATTTTTAAAAATCATCAAAGTTTTATATTTTCGAAAAATCGAACCCGATTTCTAAAATTCGAAAAATTTGAAATAATTTCATAAAATTCAAATAAAATAAAATATTAATATTTACTCATAAAGTAATAAATTTAAAATTAGGGGTGTTACAGTTTAGAATTAAAGATTTTGGGACTCTCAAATACTTCTTAGGCTTAGAAATTGCAAGATCACAAAATGGTATATCTTTATGCCAAAGGAAATATGCTTCTAAATTACTTGCAGACACTGGTTATCTAGCTTTTAAGCCAATAAAAACTCCCATGGATTCTTCTACCAAATTGTCCAAGGATGGAGGAATTCCACTTTCAGATATTTCTTCATATAGACGTCTTGTTGGTAAACTATTGTACCTCACTACTATCAGACCTAATCTGTCTTTTGTCACACATCAATTAAGTCAGTTTTTATCCGCTCCAACTGGCTTATATGAGAAAGCTCTTTGTCACGACCTAACCTATGGATCGGACTGGTACTAGGACCTGGGCCAGCCTAAAGCCCCCGAGGCCCGTAGTAAGCCTAACTATTTCTCAACCCATGACTAGGCCCACAATTTAGGCCCAATGTGCATATAAAATAATTTAAATTAAACTGTTAAAATTTTTTTTTGGGCCAACTTAGCCCAATAATTATCAGAAACTAAAAATAGGAGAGCCCAGTTTAACCCTGTTACATCATTTACAAACTATTCAAGACTCATGAATTTTTTTTTTCATTTATTAATATAAAAAACTTAAATTCATGCAATCCCTAATAGAATTAATGCTACTACTAGTACATGCGGAGTCCTAAATTACAAATTTGGAGAATAAAAATACAGTTAAGTAATCTTTTCATAACCTGAGAGGAAAGGGACATGTTATTCTGAAAAAGGTCTCCTCCTGTAACCTGGAAAAATATGGTGAACAGGAGTGAGCGTTCGACTCAAAGAGTAAAATATCAATTTTAACCATAATCTCTATAACTATCTAAAGCTAATGTACCATTTAGAGTGAAATGCAACATCAGCAATATTTTCACATCATAACAGCAAAAAGGTAATTTGAAGCACTCACACACCCGATAATGTCAAACAATACATATATGGGAGTTGATCCCCTATACAGCCCTCTTAATCCAAACTGTGCTAGCAAAGAACTCAAGCTCGGACTTCCACTTAATAAACCAAATCGGGGTCCCAGCGAAGAACTCAAGCCTTGTCTACCCCGAAAGACCGGGTCCCAGCGAAGATCTCAAGCCTTGTCTACCCGTCCTATCTATAGCCAACACCACATCACACGCACGCCAATGCACGCACACTGCTCCAAATTACCACAACAACATCCATGACACTTTAACAGTTGTGAATGCAACATAAAACGTGCCTAGAGTTTAACTACATAGATATATACATATAAGTGATGCATGGGCATGCTTAAACATATAATAATATCGAAATTACAATTAAAATTAATATTTTACTCATTGTACATCGATGACTATTGTGGCTGTTGGATGCGGAAAAATAACTGATCTCGATCACCTAATAATTAAATTATAAATTTATTAGTATTAAGTCAAAATAAAACTCTAAAGAGGTAACAGACAGCCTAATTCATGCCAAAAATTTAGCAGAGTTTTCCCTATACCTGTGACCTACCTAACCTGCAAAAAGATTCAAATAACACTTCTAAATTTTCAATTTCCACAATTACATCTCATCAACATCACGTGTTCCCTCCTGAGCCCTCCAAATCAGACAATAGTCATAAACTTGAAAAATTACGTTTTAGTCCCTATAACTAGCCCTTTTGCAAAAACTACCAAAATGAGCTCTAAAAATTCTAAAATTTTACCCCGCTATCCTTAATAATATTATAAGGCTATTGCAAAAGGAATTATAATTTTTCGATCATCCACAAATATTTTATGAATTTTATTCTAAATCGATATTAGCCGAAAATGAGCAACTTGGAGTTCGGGTTTACCTATGCCAATTCTAACACCTGGAACGCGTCCAGAACGTCTAAAAATGCTAGGATTGACTGTAATATTGATCACGTTCTGAGACGAGCCGTCAAGCAGCCGGATCTGACTGAAAATGTGGTCCCGATGCCGGTGAGCTATCCTTGACCAAATCACGCCTAAATTAAGTCCAAATTTTGTTAATAATTATCATAAAATTATTTTTAAATTTTGAAAATCGAAAAAGTTAGAAAATCTCATCAAGCGATCTGGACCGTTCGATTATCGCCTTTTTCAAACGGTGTCTGATCGGAGCGGGACTAGTTCTATCTCGAAGATCTTGTCGTCCTGAGTCCATCGGTGGCCTCGGATTTCTGATCCGACTGTCGGATCACCGGAAAAGTGGCCGAAAAGCCACTGCCGTTATTTTCTCTCTCCTCTTTCTCTCTCTTCGAAACTCGCCGGAAACTGCACTATTTCGGACATGGCTAATCGGAAAAGGGAGCTGGGTTCGTGGGGAGTTAGTGGCATCTTGGATCGCCGGCATTAGTGGCCGTAATCGACCCGACTTCTCTCTCTCTCTCTCTTCTTTTTCCTTTCCTTTCTTCTCTCTCTTTCTCTTCCTTCCTGCCGCTTGCTGCCGTGGCTACTGCCGCCTGGGGCCGTCCTGAGGTGGGGGAGAGCCATCGGCGTTGGTGCTGGCTGGCTGGCCGGCCGGTTGGAACGAGAGGGAGAAGGTGAGGGGGAGGGTGACGCAGGAGAGAGGGAAGAGAGCTGCTGCGTTTTTAATTTTTTTTGTGTTTTTTTTTATCTTTTAATTACATTATTAGTCCCTCAACTTTTTAGGGGTTTACAATTAGGTCCAAAATAATTTTTATTATGTTAAAATTTAATAAAATTCTAGAAATGATAAAAATAAATATAGTCTAGGAAAATTTATTTATTTTATTCTCATTTACTAAATTAACTTTAATTAATTTATTTATTATTACTTTATTATTATTATTATTTAAAAAAATATTTTTTTTTTGGGTTGTTACACTCTTCATAGAGTACTGAGGTATATCAAAGCTGCTCCTGGTCATGGATTATTCTTCCCATCAAAGTCAGCTATCAAGCTTACTGCTGCTAGTGACTCGGATTGGGGGAGTTGTGAAGACACAAGGCGTGCTGTAACTCGTTACAATGTTTATTTAGGAGATTCTCTGATAAGTTGGAAATCCAAGAAGCAGAATACAGTATCCAAATCATCCTTTGAAGCATAATATAGGGCGTTTGCCTCTACCACTTGTGAGATTCAATGGATATTGTATATTCTCAAAGATCTTCATATCTCTCATGATCAGCCTGCCATTATATATTGTGATAATCAATCTGCACTTTATATTGCTGCAAATCCCACTTTCTATGAGCTTACAAAACACATTGAAATAGATTGTCATTCAGTACGAGACAAAGTTCAACAAGGATTGATTAAGCTGCTGCCTGTTTTTTCGAATGCACAACTGGCTAACATGCACACTAAGCCTCTTGGGGTAGCTCCATTTTCTGCTATTCTAAACAAGCTGGGAATGCTCAATATTAATTCTCCAGCTTGCGAGGGGGCATTAACGCAGAATCAAGAAGAAAATAGATGAGTTTTTTTTTACTGTGTAACTTATTTAATTAGTCAGTTAAAGAAGAAGTTAATCGGTTAGTTAGTTTTAATTTTTTTCCCACCTTTAGTCGCTTAGCTAACTACTTCCTGTATATAAAGAACAATATTGTTCTCTGATCAATGCAAGTTTCATTTTTCACTTTCTCACAAAACTAATAATAATTCCCACCTCATCCCACCCCGTTGTTATTTCTATTAAATTCTTTGAGAATAATTTATATATTAAAGAGTAATAAGTTTCAGTATATTTGATATCATGAAAATATGTATGATTTTAATTTTACCACGTCTTTTTACATTGATATTTTTGAATAATTCATATCCACGATTGACTGAGCTGAGTCTTTGGTCATAGGCTAAATTTCCAAAAATTATGCACCAAGTCCTAATTTAATTATTGATAATTGGACCACGTACATCCAATGGTCCAAGTAAGTACATCATTATTCATTTCCAGCAATTATCAAACCTACGGGAAAGGCAGTTAAAAAAAAAAAAAAAACTATGAAGGGAGTAATCTTTATATATATATATTCCTTAATGAAAGTTTAAATTTATCAACCCACATTAATTTATTAATTTAAGGTAAGATATTTATATTATATATAAATTAAAATAAAATTTTTTAATTACTGAGATAGAGTTGAATTCGATCTATCTTTTATATATATCTATAAATATATTTATCTATAAATTTTACGTTCTAAATATTTATATTTAAACATGAAAAAAGTGTGCTGCCTTGTAAAAGCGAAAAAAATAAAAACACTTTTTGCAATTATTTTGTTATACGGGAATTTGAACGTTTTTATAATGATTTACATTACTTGTGGATATTTTTTTAATTGTGCAAAATTTTTAAATTTATTTTCATAACAATCAGTATTATTAATAAATTAATGTTAATGCATAACTTTATTGAAAAAATTATAAATTTATTTAAAAAACAAATCACTCAAACTCTATTCTTTATAATATAAAACTATAAATTTTTTCACTGTTTAGGACTACATGACTCTAATCCTGAATTAATTGGTAGATTGGTTAATGGGCAAAGTGACTTCATTTAACATTAGATTCTGCTTACTTTTAATTTTTAATTTATAAATCAACTTAAAAATAAATAAATTATTATTTAATAAAACCATTAAAAATTAACTTTTAAATATATAATTTAAATATTTAATAGAAAAGTGCTTTAATATATATATATATATATATATATATATATATATATATATATATATATATATATATATGAAATTGAGTATGATAATTATTAAAATAAAAATATTACTGATATCTTTAAAAATTATGAAGATGATATAATTTTTTACATCATTGAAAAGTAGATTTAAGTTAAGCATATATATTATACCAAAAATGACATGGGTTTCATTTTTTGAAATTTTTATACTTAAATTTAATTTTTTGTAATAAAATTTATTTATTAAATTTATAAATTTTATATATTTATATCTTAAATTCATAATAATTTATAATAAAAACTGTAAGTGTAAACAGTAATCTCTCTTTCATTTCCTTCAAAGGAATTCTCCCCAAATTGATGCAGCCTAAAGTGGAGTGGTAAGGAGTGGTTCAAGTGTACGGCAAAAGCCGTGATGGAATGGGGGGTATCCCAAGAGAGGGATTGTGCCCAGTTACTTTTATTCTCTTCTTTCTGGCCAGAGATCTCATAATGGCAGACCAAAGATTTGCTTTGCTCGGAAACCACAATAACTCCCTACCCCTCTCCACGCCATCCCCACCAAAACATGCATCACTAATTATAATTAATTAACTACTTGAACTAATTAATTATTTCTTTAATTAATTATATCATTACAGGTCCATAACCTCATCAAAGTCTAGACAAATCTTTAACTACAGAATATTACATTAACATGTGTTTTGTTTTGCTTCGAGAGATTTTGTTCAACCACAATCTTAGTGCCTGCTTTTCCTACCCCAACCAAATGCGAGCCCTTTATTCTTTTGTTTTCTTTCATTGATGATCTTATATATATATATATATATATATATATATATATATATATATATATATATAGCGCCAACAATATGTGTCCATCTACGTGTGGATTTTAAGGGGATATATTAGACAAAACCATGCAAGAATTTGGTCCTCTTACGTCTTAATATGCTACAGGCAAAATAGGCAGAGATTCAAGGCATTTATAATTAGTTTGCTGACGCTATCAGAATTGTACAACATAGTCTCTCTTTATTGTTCCTACCGATGAGTGGACTTCACTAAGAAGACTTGACCCAAAAAAAAAATTATGAAAGGGGGGATCGATTGATGGCAAATGATAGACTAAATAGCATTTTGTATGGTCACTCGGTCAGTCACCCACATGCACAAGAACAAACCGTCTTGTCCAACAACTTTTTACAGAGACATCAGCTCCACTAACTTCTGCAGTGCACCCTTTCAGGCCTTTGCACAGTTGCCCTATTCCTCTCTTTCTCCTCTCACCAAAACCCTAATGTCCTATAAAGAATTGAAGTTCTTGCTTTTCATTGGAATTGGAAATTGATACGATAAAAGGAAAATTAAAAGAAAAAATAAAGAAAGAAAACCCAGCAAAAGTTTAAGCAAACATATTATCTTTGATCATAAGTTCAAAACATCCTAATCCAAACCAGAAATTCTCTCTATGATATAAGCATAAAGCCAGTGCCCTGTACTCTCCTGCATTTACACCATTTCTATATTCCCAAATGAAACCATTTTGACAATGTGAAGGGAAACAAAGAGGGAAAACAAAATAAAGATTCATTGATGATCTGTGTACTAAAAGCAAAAGAATTCCTTGAGAGAGTCGTACCGCTGTCTGTTGTTTGAAGATCATGGTGGAGGACCATAACCTGGTAGATCATGCCACTCATGATCAGGTGGGTTCAAAGGAAAGGAGCCAGCGGTGGTGGTGCTGTTGCTGTTAGTGTTGCCTGTGGTGGTGCTGGTACTGATACTCCACAAAGCTGTGTCAGATACGGTAGGGTTAGTGGTGGTGCTGCCAAACCCTTGGTGCCAATTTTGCTGCTGTGATGAGCTGGCGTAAAAAGGATGGTCTCCGCTCTTGTTTTCTCTATTACTCATATGGTAAATTTGCCTTTGCTGTTGGATTTGCTGCTGCAGCTGCTGTGACCCAAAAGCATTAAAACCATGCAATAGAGTCAGATTTGAAGGACCTGATCCCAAATCACCACCAAGATTCACTGGTTGATTTAGAGCAAAAGACTGAGGTTGATCATGCAAAGATTGGATTGCTGCTAAAGAGGTCAAGAACCCACCACCAGAATAATACGGCCCCATTGAAGAAATTCCAGGAGGTAAAACCAAATCCCCCGACGACTCTTTAGTCCTCAAAGCCGGACTCACAGTATTACCTGAATTTGTAGTAGACATAATATTCAGTGACTGTGAGCTCGCCATACTCTGCGGATGAGGCTGCGATTGAGACCTGGAATTCTCACTAAAGGAAGAAGATGTTGATGACGTTTTTGCTCGCTTTCCCTTCCGGCAACCGCCTCCTACAGGAACGTTCCTTAGGGTTCCTCCTTGAGTCCAGTATCTTCTACAGGTCTTGCAAAAGTATCTAGGCTGAGAGAGACTGTAATTGTTGTAATAACAAAACTTGGTATTGAGCGAGTCACAGCGGGGGCATTTCTGCGGCTGCTGTTGTGGCTGCGGCTGCTGTTGATTCTCTCCTTCCATCGGCTTCAGTCTCCGATCCTGATTCTGCTTCATGATCTCTTCACTCCCTCCTTGTTCTTGCTGCATCTTTCTCAATCTTCTTTCTTGTTTAGTGTTGGTTATGGATTTCTTTATTTTTCTCAAAGAACTGTTAAGAAATGGATTGGCTTTTTGACCCCTGGCGGTGCATGCAGGTTTTAAAGGAAGACTCTGGAGACTAGGGAGAGGCGTTTCAAATATAGACAAGACAGTGAACTCAACGTGTCTACCTCTGGCTCTTAAGAATCTAATACTACACACAGTTGAAAACCACGGCGATTGTTACCTTGTGCATGCGCAGCCACCACCAAAAGAAACCAAGGTCTCCTCTCTATCAGCAATGAATATTGATCATATAGCATTAAATGCAAAATCAAGAACTTCATATCCCCTAAAACCCAAACAAATCCCGCAAGATTTTCATCCCTCCCCCTCTATAACAGGAACATGTATAAATTTAGAGAAACAAGAAGAAAAAGATATAGAGAAATGTACGGGTGTCGGGAGAGGACGAAGCTCACAAAAGGAGAAGTCTTTATCTGGGGGACGACTGCAGAGAGATTTCAGATTAATGGATTCAGTCAAAAAAGTACAGTGACCAATGGGAGAAACATAACGGGTTTGTTTAATTCAGTCCTATCTCTCACTAACCCAGAGCAAACATGGTATACAAACCCCAGTTCATTCCCTTGATCGGACCCCCCTTGCATCGAAATTAACTGGAGAGACCAACTCCTCCTTAATTTCCTCATACCAGTTAGTTCCGAACCCAAAACAAAAACAAAGCTTAGCCAAGAATAAGAAAGAGAGAGAGAGGGAGAGAGAGAGAGAGATAAAAGGATCGGGAAATATCTATCTTGTGCAGATGCTGCGTGCGTAAAAGGACCGGTGAAAGAGGCGGCGCGGCCAAGGAGAGGCTGGCATAGCTGGTGGTGAATGGGGTGGGGGCTGACTGTGTCAGAGTTGAGCTACTCCCTTCTTTTTGTTTTTTTTTTTCAGTTTACCAGAGCCAGAAAGCTTTTTGATGAAGTTAAAATATAAAATATGTTCTAAAAAATAGTTAAAATATAAAATATAAATTAAATAAACAAATTTAATTAAATATATAATAAAATTTATATATATATATATATATTTATGTTTGGAGATAAGTTTTAATTTTCCGGTGGCCTTCACTTTCCATCCTCCCAGTCTGGACTGTCTGGTCCTTGTAGGCCCAACATTACCGATTCAACTCTCTTGTTTTTGCATATTTGAGTAACGCACAAGATGATTTAATATAGGGTTTGATTTAATTTAATTTTAATATTTTATTTAAATTAACTTAAAAATTTTTAATTTAATTTTAAAAATAAAAAAAATATTGATTATTAGCTTTTGGATTAATAATACATAATTTATTGTATTATATCATTTAAAGCATTTTTCCGCGTAGATTTGGGATGGGATTTGAAATTAAATTACAAATCTGTTTATGTTTTAATTAAATGTGAATTATTGAATGTAAACAATAGTAGCGTAGGATCAATAAATAAGCATTATTGGTGTACGAAAGAAGACTCTGCCATTGCAAATCGATAAAACCATTATTGCTGTGCATTATCTGTTTCTACTGTAAAAAAAGCCTAAGCTCTACCAGAAAAACCCAGTTACCCACTTCCTGTTGACAAGTAGGGTAACTATATGTATTCGATTCAAACTGAATAAATCAAATTGTATCGAATTGAATAGTTTTATTAATTTTTGAATTGATTTATTTTTATGAAGAATTTATGAATTATATGTAATTATATATATAAATTGTTTAATTTTATTGATTAATAGTTATTAGATTCAAATTAAGGCTAAAATTAGATCAAATAACTTAAAAATCAAGTCTAAATTAAAAAATCAATAAAAAATCAAAATCAATCGATTTGAACCAAATCGAAATAGAGCACTTTAGCTCGATTTGATTTTTTATCCATTTTGATTTGGTTCGATTTCTAAAATATATAATTCGATTTTCATGATTTGATTCGGTTCGGTATGAACCGAATGCTCCCCCTTTTATATATATATATATATATATATATATATATATATATTATTTAATCTCTCGAATGACACAAGCCGATAGGTAGTATAAATATTATATCTTTTGTCTATTGCAAAGTATTGTGATAAATTTGAAAAACACACTAGAATTAGTGTTTGAGAGTTCTAAATAATTATATCTTATTTTTTTTCATCATAATGAAATTTTTTCTCTCGTTTTATATATGGACGTAAACTTTATTGTCGAATAATGTAAATATTATGTGTTTTATTCTTCTTTATTTTATAATGTGTGATTATAAGATCGTGTATGCTCTTGTTTTAACATATGATGCTCTACCTCTATCCTCTTCTGCTGCATTTCGGCCCTGAAATCAAAAAGAAAAGAAGATCAGTTGAGCAATATAAACAATGTACAATTCAAGATCTGTATTATAAACATGTAGTTTTAGAAGCTAAGTACCTCGTTATATTTGGAAGCAGAGGTGAAGCAGGCCCGAAAGACTTTGCCCGAGTAAGAGAGAAGGGAAACGAAGGAAGGTTTTTGAGTGATTAAACATGGTGTTATTGGTTATGGAAATGACTGCCATTTATTCAATTTGTGCGTTTTTTTAGGAATTTTTCTTGCATTAATCTAATTTATTGACCTCAGATATAAAATGTACAGTGAGATTATTTATTAAATATATGAGTTTCATATTTTTATATCTTAAATTTATGATCAACTGAATTTAGGTAAAAATTTTCATTTTTTTTAATATTACTATTATTATTGTCAATAAATATATAAATGAAAGAATGGAAATTGAAGCTTGTAAACAAGATAAATTTTACAAAATGAGTTAAATTGAAATAAGAAAAATTTTAAAATACAATACAATAGTTATATCATGAACATTAATAATCATGATAGATCCTATTATAATTAATGATCAGGGTGTATCCGTACATAGTGAATAAATTCTACTAGAATAGACTATTTGTCATTGCAATTTGTTCATTAACCATAGCCTTGCAAGTTATTTGGATGGAGGGGTTTTGAGGGATAAAATAAAGTAAAGTAAGGTTTTAGGAGATTTTTAAGTTGTTTGGGATGAATATGTAGGAAGGATGGTTTTTTGGTAGTTACTTGGGGATTGAAAAACCCCCCCTAAATCTTTTCATTTTTCAACCCATCAATCTGGTGGGTTGAAGGGGTTAATGTTTTTATATTTTTGTATTATTCTTCTTTAATTTCTAAAAATCCAAAACTACATTTTTCTTATTTTTATGATTTTAATTATTTTATAAACAAAATATTTTTGTAATATTCATATTTAATATTACTTTTCAATATCTTTCTTTTAAATAAATTAATATTATTAAACCTTCATTTACCTTACTTTACTTTACATTTTCTCAAAAATAAAATAAGTTATTATCTTATATTATCATATTTTATCTTATTATTCCTTACTTTATTAAACCTCCTTTCACCCATTCAAACCCATCCAAACAAAGCCTTGGGCCCTTAGGCAAGGATCAGTATATTATATTATTAAGGGTTTGGCCACGCGATCGGCTAATTAGCGCAGCAACAGCATTTACGAAACCTTTGGACAATTTTTTTTAATATTTTTCTCCTAATATTTATTAATGGCTGAGGTGGTTTTTGGTTAGTATTTTTATTTTTATTATTTTTCACTTAACACATATAAATATTTTATAACATACCTATTTTGATTGTTATTTTTATATTTATAGTTTTTATTTTTATTAATTTTACATTCTAATAAATTAAGATATGCAAATGATGCATTTATTCTTATTATTTACTTTGAATTGAGTTAAATGATATTTATCAATTATAAAAATAAAACTTTAAAAATAAATAAAAAATGAAAAGTAAACCACTTGAATATTTGAGTTTTAAAAATTTTTCATACAATCATATGAAATTGTAGAGATATGATCATATGATTTATTTTTAAATGTCTTTCATATTTATATAAATATGAAATTTGATATAAAATGATTATATGATTTATTTTTAAATTTTTCACTTAATATTTTTATAAATATCAAAATTTTCAGCCGCATATAAATATTAGGAGAAATATTTAAAAAAATAATAAAAAAATATTTTGGCCAAAAATTATTGAGTGCTACACTAATCACTAGTGCATTAACATATACAATGAGAGAAATTCTTATCTAAACTCGATCTAACGAAATGATATGCTGTATAAAAGACACTATATATAGAGATCACAAGAAACAGAATATTGAGATATTGATTGAGTAAAAGATACAAAGTTTAATTTTGAAAGGTTGGTAAGATATGGGATAAAGATAGCCTTTATTCCCTAATACCTCCCATCAAACTGAAGGCGCAATGCAGAGAAGTCGCAGTTTGTCTTTGTGCCAGTAAACAGCTTAAGGCCCAGAGGTTTCGTCATAATATCGGCAAGCTGGTCATCTGTAGAAATGTACTTAATTTTAATGGTGTCGACCTGGACTTGTTCCCTAAACAAATGATAGTCCAGCTTGATATGCTTCGTTCAAGCATGGAAGACAGGATTGGAGCTAAAATGGCGCCAATGTTATCACACTAAAGTACAGCAAGCGGCAGCTAAGAATATCCAAGTTCCATAAGGAGATTCCGAAGCCACATCAATTCAGCAGCTACATTGATGAGAGCTTTATACTCGCTTTTAGTCGAACTTTGGGTAATAGTAGGAAGCTTTTTAGCCATCTAGGATATTAAATTGGTGCCCAAGTAGAAAGCATAGCCACTTGTGGATCTTCTGTCGTCTGGATCACCGCCCCTGTCACTATTAACATAACACTGGAGGTGCATCGATGGTGTATTGGACAGAAACAAACCTTCGAACTCAGTAGCTGCTAAATACCGAAGTAATCTCTTAACAGCTTTCCAATGGTCCTTGAAAGGAGCGTGCAGGAATTAACACAGCTTGTTGACTGTAAATGCTATGTCTAGGCTAGTGAGAGTCAAATATTGTAAACTTCCAATCACCTGTCTGTATAGAACTGGATCATGAAACAGATTATCACCTGTTTTCGTGAGTGATGGAGAAGTGGCCATAGGAGTGAGACATGGCTTGCAATGTGTCAGATCAGTTTGATGCAATAAGTCTCTTATATATTTTTCCTGAGAAAGAAGTAATCCCGATGGCAGATGTGTTGCCTGTATTCCCAAAAAATAATGTATGTTGCTCATGTCTCGTACTGGAAACTGAGACTTAAGTTTAGATTGTTAGTATAATTACAGTAATTAGCATGATTATAGGAGATTTGTGTAGTATAATTACAGCAATTAGCATGATTATAGGAGATTTGTGTAACATAATTATAGCAATTATTATTCTTGTCTAAATTAGCTCATATTCTCATGTATAAATAGATGTAATATCTCTGTAAATAAGACACAGAAAAATACACAATCTTTTCCTTCATTACTTGTATTCTTTCTTCTAACATGGTATCAGAGCCGTAAAACTTTTATTTCTAGTTTCTGGGGTCTCTCTTCTCTCTCTACAACCTGTTCTAGTTTATTTTTTTATTCCTGTTATTATACCATTTTTTTTTCTCCTCATCTTGTTATCAATGGAGAAATCTGATATTTCAAAACCTATTGCAACAGTTCTGACCGGTTCCAACTATAATATTTGGGTTCAAGGAATGAAATTTTTTTTGATAGATCGCAAGTTTTGGCGTATTATTACCGGAGATATCACTACGCCGACAAGAGAGAATGATGAAACTGATGCAAAATTTACTGACCGTCTTGAGGATTGGGATAGTAAAAATCATCAGATTATCACCTGGTTTCGCAATACCTCTGTCTCGTCCATCCACATCCAATTTGCTAATTATGACTCTGTAAAAGAAATCTGAGATTTTTTGGCTAATCGATATCAGAACACTGGACTTGCCCACTATTATCAGTTGTGGACTACTCTTCATAATCTAAAACAAGAAGCAGGTCAATCTGTGAATGATTTTCTTGCCCAGGTCCAACCCATTTGGAATCAAATATCTCAGGCCAAAATCAGTGAAGATCATCTTCATCTCATTCAAGTTCTAATGGTTCTACGATCAGAATATGAGGTTGTTCGAGCGTCCCTGCTACATTGAAATCCACTCCCATCATTGGATACTGCTATTCAAGAGATTATTTTTGAAGAGACTCATTTCAGTTTGGATAAAACTCCTCAATTTGAAATTGCTCTTGCAACTACTGGATCCTCACATCAGAAATCTGGCAATCAACTCTATAAGCATTGTAATCAAATTGGTCATGCTTTTGCATATTGTCCTACTATAAAATGCAGATATTGTCATGGTTACAGCCATATTCTTAAACATTGTCCAACATGCCATCCAAGACCAAAAGGAGGGCATTCTAAAATCAAGAATGTCTCAAAGCCTGGATCTTCCTTTGTCACTGCTGTTGCTGCTACTGAGGGTTCTACTGCCATCACCATGAGTGATCTTGAGGCATTATTCAAACAGGTTATCTCTTCTAATTCTCTTGCTGCCATGTCTGCCACTCTGGGTAATTCTCATAAGCTTTTTGACTCTGTCGCAAGGTGTTTTGCGGTCGCCTGAACGAACCCTCACCGAAGTGGGAAAGAGTGAGGAGTCGCCACTTTAATTTTGAGGAAAATTAAAGAAAACCGTTTATGAAGATAAATTGAGATGAAACCATTTCGAGGCAGAGATTCTAGGTTCGGGGTCCGTAAACGGGTGGGGAAGGTGTTAGGCACCCCACCTCGTCCCTTAATAAGGGTAAGTAGATTTAATTTTGCATTAGTTAGGAGGGCTTGAATGGACATGTTAATCCTTTTGACTAAAGGAACATTTGATTTTTCACTAAATTTGGATCACCCAGATACATAAGTAAATGAGACAACCTTAGTGAGTTACTGTTGTATGTTAATTTTATTTGAAAGAAATATTTTATTAAAATTTAGTTTAAGAACCGGATAAGAACTCTCCTCCGATCTCTATTCAATATTTATTAAAATTTTGAGTTGAGACCGGATAAGAACTCTCATCCGATCTCTATTTAATATTTATTAAAATTTTGAGTTGAGACCGGATAAGAACTCTCATCCGATCTCTATTTAATATTTATTTTAAATTTTAGATTGAGAACCGGATAAGAACTCTCCTCCGATCTCTTTTAAACTATTTGTTAAAAATTTTGTTTGAGGAACGGATAAAGACTCTCTTCCGACCTCTTCGAAATTTGGACACAGCCATATATCATAGGAGTCTAAGTTTAAGAGTTCTAGTATTTAAAGGTGCCAAAGATCGAAATAAGACTTCTTTTAACTCGTTGGTACTTTGAGACTAAATAAGGGACGCCGGACTGAATTTTGCTGACCTCCCCTAAGGTCACTTTACCAAAGATCCTATCTGCACTTTTACTTATCTGAGTTTTGATTTTTATTCCACCTTATGGCATTATGTTGGATCGCCTCCCATGTCAGCCTAGTGATTCAATTTTGCTATTTCCCTGACGTGTTATTTAGACCCTCTTTTTTAAAGAGACACTTTAAACACAGTTACCTACATTTTGCCTAGCTACTTCTACGTAACTCGGGACTAGATGACTTGCGTTCAGAAATAATAAAGATTAACAAAAGTGTGGGTTAGCCAGCACGGGAGTAAACTAGAGCATATCTTTCCTTTGTATTTTTTTCAGCGTGACATGAACTTAAAGAAAACAACAGGCATAAGAAAGAGGACAAAAGGAAATACGTGAAACGAGAACTAGACTTAATAAAATGGCGATATTAACACTGACCTGTAGGGAGTCGAGTCTATTGAACTAACTACAGAATCGCAAAAGTAGCAAGATTGCAGGTTGGCAGCCGGAGGACTATGATTTGCCTCGAAATGAAGTATTCTTTGTTAAAATGTAAACAGGTCAAAATAACCAAGCTTGAGTGGAGTTGAGCTTAGACAATATGAATGGAAATAGAGGATAACAAAGACAGAAAGTGGGAGTGCCACAGGATAATGAACGAACTGAAAATGAAAAATTTCAGTATTCAAGAATCCCTTTTGCAAGAAAACACTTCAGAAAACTAGTTTCAAAAGTTTTTTTCCTACGAAAACTCAAAAAAAATAGCAGAGTAACAAACTGAATTAAGTTTCAGAGTTATTCCACTATAGCCACTGCCTCTTGTCTATATTTTTTCGTCCTTTTGAACAGTTTTCAGGCAGGTATTTATAGGAATCGGGTGCTCCCCATGAAGGGTCAGGATTTATTTTGAGGGAGATGGAGGGTCTGGATTTTGAAGGACATGATCGGATGCTTGAGAATTAAAGAGAACCAAAATGAGCAGTGAGATTATTCTTCAGAATATTCGTCCTTTTCTTCTTTCAATCTGACGGTCTCAAATCCTCTTGTCCGGAGCGATCTGAGGGCTAAGAGCGAAAGACGCTGGTCTTGTCGTCTTCTCTCTTGATCCAAGGGTTCCGGGTTTGTCCTTACAAGTGAGATCAACGGTGGAGATTGGGATGTACAGGACTGTCATGACATACCGCACTGCAAGATTAAGTGCGATTCTTAGGCATGCGGTGGAGATCTCGTCTGCCACGCTTTAACTACCTCGGCTCTGATTCTGACGACGGTTATTTGGGATTTGTCTTATTCTTTTGCCTTTCGATCCCTCCCACGCTCCTATTTCGATCTCTCATGCTGATCTCCCATCTTCCGATCTCTATTATTCCGATCCCTAGAGATCGCCCAAATGATGTAATCCGATCTTTTGGAAATAAAAGTCAATTATCATCTTATTATTATTGCATTGATTATTTTCCGATCTCTGATGTGTTTATCCGATCTGGTTCCTAACTGAACAACCCTTAACTGATCCGCAATTCGAAACATTTATCTTAATATGCCGATCTCTAATTAGCCGTTCTCTTTATGGAATTTGGAGTGTTCAAGAGACGTGTCAGAACAGCTGGCGAATCCCATTAACCGATGCATTGCCTGGGACATCGTGAGCATTAAATGCTCGGACGAGTATAAATAGGGGTAAAGGGTTAGCCATTTGCTCCTGTATGTCATTTTCAGTCTCTTGCTCACAACTTTAAAGTTCTCTCGTTTTCTCAAGTTCTTCCGACGATCGGACTCTGAAGGGCTTTGATCTTCTTTTTAGTTTAAATTCTTTATTTCCTTTGAAAATGAGTGGCGCCGAAGGTCAGAGAGCGACGAGCCCTCCTTCCATTCAGTTCTCGTGGTAGTCTGATGAAGAAGAGGTGGTCGGGCCGAGCACACAACCAGAACCTCCTAGGGTCTCCGTTCCAGCTCGGGGGCGGATCGCACCATCAAGGCATGCACCTTCTTCGGGGAGGGAGAATCTTCCTATGGACGAGCTGCCATCGATCTTGCAAGAATCCGATCTGCAATCGTTCAGCCAGGAGTACAATATTCGTCCTGATTCGTATGAACTTATCCGGTGTCACGGCGATCATCGAGCCGATCACTTCTTTGAAGAGAATGACATGGTTATGGTATATGAGGAACAGTTAAAGGCCGGTCTTCGGTTCCCTCTGGACTACTTCTTCAAGGAGGTCCTAAAATATCACCAAGTGTGCATTTCCCAAGTTCACCCTAACTCGTGGCGGATCTTAGTAGCCTTCCGAGGCCTGTGCCGAGCTAAGGGAATCAGTCCTACGGCTAAGGTGTTCGCGAATCGCACAAAGCTAACTCGCCGAAAGGACGATGAGCACCGGTTTTTTCAGTGAAGCCTCATTGTGGGCTCTTTCTTGACCGCCTCCTCCTTAAGAATTGGAAGAATCGCTTCTTCATTCCGAGGAACAAAAATCCGACTGCTTTGAGGACTTCCCGTAGTTGGTGGCACCAGGGGCCCTTGATTCCGGCGTACACCGAACAAGGAGGAAAGCCTAATAGTGATGGAATCGAAGAATCGTGCCACTCAGAAGTTCTCCTGTTTAGATGCGGTGACTACCGAGCTGCACCATTGGACCATACAGCTGATCACCGGCCAAGATCGCGAACTTCCGCTCTCTGACCTCGGCATTGGTATTTTCTACATCTCAGATCTCAGGACCTTAGCGATCTCACTGACCTCTTCTTTGTGCAGGTATGGCGGGTGGTGAGGGTTCCAGGAAGCGGAAGAAAGAAAGAGAGATTTCCCAGAAAGTAAAAGAGATGAAGCGTTCGGCACTACTTCAAACACCCGGCCATGAACCTGGGGAGATACAAGGGGACCCGCCTCGACCTTCGGGACCGCCGATCGCAGAAGCTGTCCGATCTCCTCCTCGACGAGAAGAGCCGCCTCCACCTCCTCCAATTGCTCCAAGCACAGAAGGGGGTCGTTCTTGACCTCCTGCGAGGCCCCCTTCTCGTGGCTCTCGCGTCGATCGCTTCCTCGAGAACAACCGATCGTTCGGGAGAACCCAGATTTTGCCTAAGTCCTGGGGTCTTCCATCTGCCTTCGGTAGGATCGGTTCTGACTGTCTCCGGACAATCTTGACGTCATCCTGACCCGATCTATGAGTTTGAATGTAGAGTGCCCGTGAACCAAAGACGTAGTCCAGGAAAAGGCTCACCGCCTGGGTAAGGAGGTCGAGAAGAAGAGTCAAGAGGTGGCATCCCTCCGATCCCAACTCTCATCCGCTCAGAATTACATATCTCAAATTGAGGGGCGCATGAAGTACTATGAGGATAAGTTGGCCGAACAGACTCATGTTCTGGCTGAAAGGGATCATGCTCTTAGAGAAGTCCAGGCGCTTCGGGCCAACAAAGCTGCTCAGGTCGCTCACCTTGCTAAGGAGCTTAAGGCAAAAGATGAAGAGATGGTGACAGGAATAGCCGGTGCTTATGTGAACGCTCACAAGGATCTCTTGGCCGAGCTCCAGAAGCATTACCCAGAGGAGGACTTCTCTTGGATGGACGACCTGGCTCCCGGAGGCGAGGAGGAAAGCGAAGAGGAGGTCGAGGGTGAGAGAGAAAATGAGCAAAATGTAGATCAGGCTGGGGGTGATCCCCCAGCTGAATGACTTGTACAAATTTTTGAAATGAAATGAAGTGGAATGCCCTTTTTTTGTTCGATGAATGGTTATGATCGGAAAATTTCTAAATTATTAAACACTTGATTGTCTGAGTATGTTGAAATAACTGAAGATGATTATTAACCTAAGTGTGAGAAATCGGAAAACACAATGAGCATGAGATCGGTAAACAGGACTTGGTCAAGATCGACTTAAACACTTAGGATCGGGGTCATCATTAAACCGGTATGGAACCTTTAATCATTCTTAAACTTTTGAAAGAAAGATCGGCAATAAAACTGGTAAGAAGAGATCTATTGTCATTTTATTTCGTTTGCCAATAGAGATCAGGAATATACTTGACTGGTCCGGAGATTCGACAATGGGTTTGAGAGATCGGTGAGCGATCTAATAGACTGGTAAGGCTTTGACTGATGTGAGGACTTAGCATTGATTCAATTCTTTGTGAGGGGAGATCGGAAATGTGACTGTCTATCAAAGAGGGATCGGAAATGTGATTAGTTGTCAAAAGGAGACTTAGTACTGGGGGTCAGTTTTTATTGATTTTGGGGATCGGCCAAAATATGGTGTCGACAGCTGCCCCTCTTTACATAATTTCTATTAAAGGGAAAATTTCCCGTGTAGGAATTATGTAAAGATTCAGACTCATATTTTGGACGATTAGATGTTCGAAGTTAGGGAGCTAAAGCACACTTAAGTTAGTGACCTAAAAATTGGCAACAGAAGTTGAACTGAAATCAACTTGAATCAAAGAACCAGAGGTTGATAGCAGGAAATGTAAATTGCAGGTAATTAAAATCAACTTAGATCAAGGAACCAGAGGTTGATTGCAGGAAATTAAAATTGGCAGGAAATTTAAATTGCTGGAAATTAAAATCAACTTAAATCAAGGAACCAGAGGTTGATAACAAGAAATTTAAATTGCAGGAAATTAAAATTGGCAGGAAATTTAAATTGCTGGAAATTAAAATATACTTAGATCAAGGAACCAGAGGTTGATAACAGGAAATTTAAATTGCAGGAAATTAAAATCAACTTAGATCAAGGAACCAGAGGTTGATAACAGGAAATGTAAATTGCAGGAAATTAAAATCAACTTAGATCAAGGAACCAGAGGTTGATAACAGGAAATTTAAATTGCAGGAAATTAAAATCAACTTAGATCAAGGAACCAGAGGTTGATAACAGGAAATTTAAATTGCAGAAATTAAAATCAACTTAGATCAAGGAACCAGAGGTTGATAACAGGAAATTTAAATTGCAGGAAATTAAAATCAACTTAGATCAAGGAACCAGAGGTTGATAACAGGAAATGTAAATTGCAGGAAATTAAAATCAACTTAGATCAAGGAACCAGAGGTTGATAACAGAAAATGTAAATTGCAGGAAATTAAAATCAACTTAGATCAAGGAACCAGAGGTTGATAACAGGAAATTTAAATTGCAGGAAATTAAAATCAACTTAGATCAAGGAACCAGAGGTTGATAACAGGAAATTTAAATTGCTGGAAATTAAAATCAACTTAGATCAAGGAACCAGAGTTTGATAACAGGAAATGTAAATTGCTGGAAATTAAAATCAACTTAGATCAAGGAACCAGAGGTTGATAACAGGAAATGTAAATTGCAGGAAATTAAAATCAACTTAGATCAAGGAACCAGAGGTTGATAACAGGAAATGTAAATTGCCGGAAATTAAAATCAACTTAGATCAAGGAACCAGAGGTTGATAACAGGAAATGTAAATTGCAGGAAATTAAAATCAACTTAGATCAAGGAACCAGAGGTTGATAACAGGAAATGTAAATTGCAGGAAATTAAAATCAACTTAGATAAAGGAACCAGAGGTTGATAACAGGAAATTTAAATTGCAGGAAATTAAAATCAACTTAGATCAAGGAACCAGAGGTTGATAACAGGAAATTTAAATTGCAGGAAATTAAAATCAACTTAGATTAAGGAACCAGAGGTTGATATCAGGAAATTTAACAGGAAATTTAAATTGCAGGAAATTAAAATCAACTTAGATCAAGGAACCAGAGATTGATAACAGGAAATTTAAATTACAGGAAATTAAAATCAACTTAGATCAAGGAACCAGAGGTTGATAACAGGAAATTTAAATTGCAGGAAATTAAAATCAACTTAGATCAAGGAACCAGAGGTTGATAACAGGAAATTTAAATTGCAGGAAATTAAAATCAACTTAGATCAAGGAACCAGAGGTTGATAACTGGAAATGTAAATTGCAGGAAATTAAAATCAACTTAGATCAAGGAACCAGAGGTTGATAACAGGAAATTTAAATTGCAGGAAATTAAAATCAACTTAGATCAAGGAACCAGAGGTTGATAACAGGAAATTTAAATTGTAGGAAATTAAAATCAACTTAGATCAAGGAACCAGAGGTTGATAACAGGAAATTTAAATTGCAGGAAATTAAAACCAACTTAGATCAAGGAACTAGAGGTTGATAACTGGAAATGTAAATTGCAGGAAATTAAAATCAACTTGGATCAAGGAACCAGAGGTTGATAACAGGAAATGTAAATTGCAGGAAATTAAAATCAACTTAGATCAAGGAACCAGAGGTTGATAACAGAAAATGTAAATTGCAGGAAATTAAAATCAACTTAGATCAAGGAACCAGAGATTGATAACAGGAAATGTAAATTGCAGGAAATTAAAATCAACTTAGATCAAGGAACCAGAGGTTGATAACAGGAAATGTAAATTGCATGAAATTAAAATCAACTTAGATCAAGGAACCAGAGGTTGATAACAGGAAATGTAAATTGCACTTACAAAGCAAGCCTAATCCGGACAAAAGAAGTTCTTCCCCAATGAAGTGTACTTAACAGAAACCCGAAGGCCAATGATGAATGGAGGACGAGTTGCAAGACTTGACCTATGGCCTCATTTCTTCAAATGCCCCATTTATGTTTTTTTTACTTTCTCCCGAAAAGCACCCTTGCGGGTTTTCACTTCCCCTTCGTCTATATGACTAGAAGCGCCCTTCCAGGTTTTCACCTCTAGTTTTTTTTTTTTTTTGGATAACTCACTTTTTCAGGATGCCCTTTCGGGTTTTCATCCTTCACTCATTTTGCAGAAGGCGCCCTCTCGGGTTTTCACCCTCTTTCACACATCTTGCTATAAGCGCTTTTTTTTTTTTTTTTTTTTTTTTTTTGCGCTCCAACTTCCCATATCAATAGGTTGTGTGTTCGCTGCTTAGTCATTCCCTATAATTCTCAATGCAATGTATATAAAGTTACCTGTGTTTAAATTCTTAACTCATAATAAAGCATTAACAAGTTAACAGCGCATGTTCCAAGGTAAATGGGCTAATGGAGTACGAGAAAAATATGGTTTTTAATAACAAAGAATGAATTTGGAAGAAAGAGAAATCTCACGAATTCCTTTATTAACTTTTCTAGACCCTTTACTGCCCCAAATACTAATGGTCTGAGAAGAATCCTTATGCCACGGTCACTTGCTATCTTTTGACTCCATTTTACATTCTCAATAAGGCTTCATGTTGCTAGGCGCTCCTTTGAGGTTTTCAATCCCGATAGTTTTCATCCTTCACTCATTTTGCAAAAGGCGCCCTCTCGGGTTTTCACCCTCTTTCCCTCATTTTACTAGGAGCGCCCTTACAGATTTTCACCCCTATGATTTTTATTAATTTTTTTTTATTTTTTTTTTTTAGAGATCACTTTTTCAGGATGCCCTTTCGGGTTTTCATACTTCACTCATTTTGCAGAAGGCGCCTTCTCGGGTTTTCACCCTCTTTCCCTCATTTTACTAGGAGCGCCCTTTTGGATTTTCACTCCTACATTTTTTATTTTATTTTATTCTTTTTTTTTAGGTTCAAGTACCACATTTTGTAGTATTTTCCTTCGATATAAGATCTCTTGGTTGGAGCTCTCGAGATTGTTCATTCTTATTCAAGCGCCCTGGCCTTTCTTCTTTGGTATAACTATCCATGGTAGATTTCGAATCTTGTTTTGACCTATTCAATTTCATCTAGCTCTGTTCTCCATTAAGATTCACAGGGAAGGAATTTCCATCTTTATTGGCAAAACTGCTTCCATGCCATATACTAACGAATATGGAGTTGCCCTAATCAGTCATCTTTTCGATCATTCATTTGAGATTCTTGTTTACAGTTTCCTTGGCTTTGTTCATTTGGGGCCGATAAGGTGATGAATTAAGATGAATCACCCCGGAGGCTTCCAATGACATCGATGTCCCACATTGCAATCGATCATGGGACGTTTTTCCAGCCAGCATATGTACAGCACTTGTGACATTTTCAAACATATTCAATACAGTTTCTCCTTCCAAAGTAATCTAATAGTATCTCCGTCGTAAGATTTTCTTAGCCATCATGTGTTCGTTAGCTTGCGTGGCATAGTTCCCCTTCATCAGAATCACTAGTATTCAGGGCAATTATTGGTCCTTCAAAGTTAACTTCATGAATATCATAGTGGATTGAATCATTATGTATTGGTTGATTATTATTCTTGAAGAAAATGGAAATGAGGCGGTTACAAGAGGAGAATTAAGTGGTTTTATTAAGCAAAGAAAAGGCTAAACAAAAGAAGTAATCGGATATGAAAGTTTGGAAAAATGCGCTATTAACTTACTAATACTTACTCATGAGAGAAGGTCCATTCACAATCCACTTGACACCATGGACAAAGTGGTCAAGTGTAGGTAACCAAATATTCATTACTCAGAGAAAAGTATAAGGATATCCTTTGCCCCCCAAGTATTAAGCTCTTGATTTCCTTTTATTTGCACAATCAGCATTTCTGGTTCCAACGCATCCCCTATGCATTCTATTATGTGCACATTGCCTCTTTTACCAGTTTCGTGGTTAGGCAATGGATTAATTTCAACATTAGGAATTGCACTTTCACTTTCCATCTCCAACCACCCATTTCTGATAAGGGACTGTACCTTACCTTTGAATGCTCCACAATTGTATGTTGAGTGACCAATTGCCCCCCCCCCCCCCTATAGTATTCACAATGAGCATTTGGATCACACCTCTCATTGGATATAGGGATTGTAAAAGGTCGAGTGGTATGGGGGCTATCTGGTTTATGCTCAAAAGGTAACAATAAATCTCGCTTAAGGGCATAGGCAGTGGTGGGTCGGGATTGGGAGGTGGGTGATTTAGATGAACTAATTTGTTTGAGTCGGTAGACTTGAAGTGTAAGCAATTGGTTATTGGTGAAGGAACGGAAGCGTGAAAAACACAAGTTTATACCATTGAATTCAAAAATTTTCACCTAGGGTCACATGCATCATGCAAGATTTATTTTTATCTATTTGATTTCAATGATAAACAACATATTAAAACTCTTTTAATATGTTTTTGGATCTTTATTTGCCATTTAAGATTTTAAAATTAATCAGATTAATTTTAGAACCCTAGATTAAATCAAGAACGATTACACTAACCTCTTGATGCACCGCAAATGTCTGCGCCTTTGAGATTCGTCTTCAGGACACCAGATGTTGTCCCTCTAGCTTGTCCACACCAAGAACACCTATGGCAGCCCTTGAATAGCTTCTAAAGCTTTTTCTATTAATTAGAAAATCAAGTTCTGCCTTTTAAGAGATTAAAGATGTAAACAGGACACTAGAAACAATTTCTAGTGTTCTTAATTCAAGAGATTGATGGCTAATCTCTTTGAATTGATGAGAGATGAAGAAGAAGAGATGAAAACCCTCAAAATGGCGTGACAAAGGAGTGTGGCTGCTGGTTGTGTTTTATTTTTCTCATAACAACACTTAAATAGCTAGGTTAACACATTAAACCCTTGCCACATGTCACCATTTGATTAGCTCTAGGTTTAAGTGACCCAATCACATTGTGCCAAGTGTCAAACCTATATTTAATTTTGATTTTAATCATCTTACATGATTAAAAAACATTTGGCAAGCTTATGTGTAATCCCATGTGTCACCATCTCATGGTGCCACGTGTCACACTGCAAAATGACCAAAATGCCCCTGTGTCTTAATTTTGAGTTCTCAACCCAAAATAATTATTTTTCTTCTTCTAATTAATTTATATCAAATATAAATTAATTAATTAATCTCTATTAATTAATTTCTCATTAATTAAATTCATATTTAAACACTTTAAATATAAATTTAATTTATACTACACATCCAATAATCTAGATTTGGTTTCAAGTCATGCTAGGGACTTTGCAATTTAATTGCAAACCAAACCTATTTAATTAATCAATTAAACTCTTTAATTAATTAATTAAATCATATTTAAATAGGTGATAACTTGTATATGTGTGTGACTTACTAGGCTCATCACTAATTGGCAATGAGACATGATGTCAACTCTTAATATCATCAGAACTCTTTCTTACCATAAATGATTTCTCTAAATCATTTTATGAACCTCATAGACCATGGTTAACACCTAGCATAGCATGCCATGGCCACCCAATTAGTAATAAGGTTTACCTTAAATGAACCTATAATCATATGTTACCATGCACTAGAATCTCTCTGTTACAAAATCCCAACTCAAGTTGGAGTCATGGTTTATGTCAAACTCCATTTGCTATGAATATTATGTTCTCTTTTAATTCCAATTCTTGATTAAAAAGATTTTCTCATCAGAAACTCTTTTCTGAATAAATCTATCTGTCTTGGCCAGGAACTTGAAACATCAAGAACAATTAAATGAACATAGGATTTTATCTCTATTTACTTAGAGGAACAGATTCCATCTTGATCAGCACCTACCTCCATATATAACTAGTAGGAGCCAACACATGCCCATATACCCATACACAGTACAAGTGTGAAAGCAGTATCAAACTCAAACTACCTATATACAAGATAACTGTGCTATCTCAGGTCTAAAGATTATATGCACTGATATGATTTATGACAAAATATTGACAAGAGTAAACTTCATGTGCTTGTCATAAGTGTCACTGGTTCGGCCTACTTATCATTTATAAGTGCCTATCATGTTTGTTATATGGCATGAGACTCACCATTCCATCTTATTTATATCTCATATAAATAACTTGGGAACAAACATGAATACAATCTTTCTGGATAAGTCATGCCCTTATTATGAAGTATCCTTGATTGTGAACCTATTTATGATACTTTGTGCTAGAAATATTATCACTCATATTCTTAACAACTTAAGAATAATATTTCTAACAAAATATCAATGGACCTTTTCTATTACACATAAATATATTATGTAAACGGAAAAGTGGAAATGCCTTTTATTAATAAAAATATATACAAGATACATGCTGAATGATATGCTCTAAGGCATACTACTAACAATCTCCCACTAGCACTAGAGCCATTCATTACAATACCTTAGACCCATCTTCTCAAGATGTCATTCTAACTGAGCTTGTGACAAAGGCTTAGTGCATGGATCAGCTGAATTTTTTTTAGCTGATCTTATTTTTCTGCATGGCTATATCGCCTTTGCCCAACTATATGTCTGATAATGTGGTAGTGCCTTTCTATGTGTTTGGATTTTGGGTGAGACCTTAGTTCCTTAGCCTGTATGACTGCTCCATTGTTGTCACAGTGTAGTGGGCTGGCGACTCAATGGAAGGAACTACTGTAAGTTCTGTCACGAACTTCTTTATCTAAACAGCTTCCTTTGCAGCATCTGATGCAGCAATATACTCAGCCTCTGTAGTGGAATCTGCAGTCGTGCTCTGTTTGGAACTCTTCCAACTGACTGCACCTCCATTACAAATGAACACATATCTAGAGGTAGACTTTCTATCATCAATATCTGATTGGAAATCAGAATCAGTATAACCATCCAATTGCAAGTCTCCACCTCCATAAATCAAGAATAAATCCTTAGTTCTTCTCAAGTACTTAAGGATATTCTTGTGACTATCGATGTTCAAAACACGGATTGGATTGATACCGCTAGTCAAACTAACGACATATGCGATATCGGCCTAGTACACAACATTGCATACATTAAACTTCCAATAGCCAAGCATATGGAATCTGGCCATCTTATCTCTTTCTTCTGGTGTCTTTGGAGACATCTCTTTAGAAAGATGGATACCATGTCTCACTGGTAACAATCCTCTCTTGGAATCAAGCATGTTAAACCTCTTTAACACCTTTTCCAAGTATAGACTTTGGGATAAACCAATTATTCTTTTCGCTCTATCTCTATAGATGCGAATCCCAAGAATATAGGTTGCCTCCCCTAAGTCTTTCATGGAGAATGTATTTGACAACCATACCTTTATAGTCGTCAACATACCTGTGTCATTACCCATCAATAGTATGTCATCCACATATAAGACAAGGAAAGTGATAGAACTGTCATTAACCTTCTTATATACACATGGCTCATCCTCATTTTTGATAAAACCAAAGGATTTAATGGCTTCATCAAAACGGATGTTCCAACTCCTCGAAGCTTGTTTCAACCCATAAATGGATCGCTTTTGCTTGCATACCTTGGAACCATCTTGGGATTCAAATCCCTTAGGTTGTTCCATGAAAATGTTTTCTTTAATGTATCCATTGAGAAAAGCTGTTTTGACATCCATCTGCCAAATCTCATAATCATAGTACGCAGCTATTGCTAATAAAATCCTAATTGATTTAAGCATGGCAACAGGGGAAAAAGTCTCCTCATAGTCGATTCCTTGCCTTTGGCGAAACCCTTTCGCTACTAGCCTTGCCTTATAGGTCTCTACCTTTCCATCAGAACCAATTTTCTTCTTGAAAACCCATTTGTTCCCTATAGGTATAATACCTTCAGGTGGGTCAATAAGATCCCAAACTTGATTCTTATACATGGAATCAATCTCGGATTTCATAGCATCAATCCATTTTGAAGAGTCTATATCTGATATAGCTTCTTCATATGTAAGTGGATCATCTCCATGATCTACTTCTTCATGAGTAGACAACTCTTGTTCTTCTTCATGAAGAAAACCATATCTCACTGGTGGGTGAGATACCACAGTTGTTCTACGAGGTACAGTGTAGATGTTTCATCAACGGGTATTGGTTGACTAGATGGATCTATATCCATCGATGCATTGGTTAGTCGGAATTCTCCAATTCTAACTCTCTTTGCCTTCCTTTGCCTCCTTCTTGAACAAACTGTTGTTCAAGAAATGTGGCATCTCTACTTATCACAACCTTTTGTGAAGTAGGCAAATAAAAATAATATTCAAAACTATCTTTTGGATATCCAACAAATCGACCCTTTTACGATCGGTCTCCAATTTATCGGTGTTGACTTTTGATATAAGTGGACAACCCCAAATCTTAACATGCTTAAGACTTGGTTTTCTTCCATGCCATATCTCATAAGGTGTGGAAGAAAGCGATTTTGATGGAATCCTATTCAGAATATACAAAGCTGATTCTAATGCAAATCCCCAAAGGAGATTGGCATATCAGTATAGCTCATCATACTACGTACCATATCCAATAGGGTACGATTTCTCCTTTCAGATACATCATTCATTGTATGGCGTTCTGGAGGAGTCACCGAGAAACAATGCCATGCTCTCTCAAGTATTCATCAAATTCAAGATTTCAAATATTCACCTCCACGATCCGATCAAGAGCTTTAATATTCTTTCCTGTTTGATTTTCTACTTCAGATTTAAATTCTTTGAACTTTTCAAAAGATTCATGTTTGTATTTCATCAAATACAAATACCCAAACCTTGATTTATCATCAGTAAAGGTAATAAAATAATGAAAACCCCCTATAGCCATTTCTTTAAATGGACCACATACATCACTATGTATTAGCTCCAAAATATTTTGACTCTTTCTTAGCCCTGTCCAACAAAGGGTGATCTAGTCATTTTGCCCTGAAGGCAAGAGTCACAAGTTGGAGGAGGCTCAGAGCCCAATAAGGATAGAATCCCCATTTTCTCCAATTTTGTAATCCTATCTTCTGCAAAATGCGGGGGTCTGAGTTCCCGGTGTATTTGTCGAAGTCCGAGATTTTAAACTTGGGCGGCACCACCACATTTGGCACCAATCTCAGTGACGCCACATCGACTGAACCATACATGTTCAGCCCCTCTATTGCTCTTAATCTCTCTTCTAGAGCGGACAGCTTCTCATTTTCTCTCGTCTTACTTTCTCCTGCTGCAAAAGATACTCCCCCAGTTGGGAAATGACGGGCGAGGTGAATTGGAGGGATCAGGACTGAAGGGTATGGTTCGGCATTCAAGACAGCTGGATAATAGGAGAAAGGTGGTTCATTATTCAGTGGGGCCGGATTGACAGTGATTGTCGGATTCGGGATTGATGGCTGGAAAATGAAAGAGGTTGAAGCATGGTGAGAGTCAACCATTGCAGGAGGTGGGGGAGGTAGTGGTAAGTTAGGGTCTAAGGCAGGCTTATTATGGGACATTTCTCTCATTAGTCTCATGAGCTCCGAGACTTGGTCCTTCAATTTGGAAACCTACCCTTGTAGGTTCTGTACTTGTTCCTGATCTTCTATTATCTTCTTTGTTCGGGATCTTGTTAAGTACACTCGCTTGGGTTGAACCGTGTGCTTGGTCAGGCTTGCCTTGTTTGAAGCAATGTTGATTTTCTGTGGGGAAGTAAAAAAGTTTTTAATGAATTTTGAATTTCGTAAAAAAAAACTAAAGGTCCTGGTTCGGACAAAGGATACAGTGGCATTTGGGGGCCAGAATGAAATATGCGAAAGGATAATTGCATCAACTTTATCATGGCATCGTTCGATAGTATGACTGTGAATGACTGGATTGAATGCGCATTTATGATACCTGTCCATATAGCGCATTCAATTTTTCATATAACCCTAGTGAGGGAGTTCCTACGGGAGTCATATTATTCATTCACAAATTTGCTAAACAATGGTCCAAAAATCATTTCATTAACTAAATAATTTGTACACCGTATTCTTTACATCGGCCTAGGCTCTGGGAGGTTTTTTATAATGAGATGACATTTTCTGGGATACTCATATAACCTTTCTTCTTGTTTGGCAGGGTTGAATGTTTTTAGAGCATACTCGGATTCAGGTAGGAGTTCTTGCTTTCCCTGTGCTATTGTTCTCTCCAGCTGGTCAACATTCTCTTTCAGCTCTTGATAGAGAGCAGCTTGTCTTTTTTTCTCCTTCCTTTCCTTAGCACATTCTTTCAAGATATCGTTGATGAGTAGTGCATGTTCTTTTAATTCGAGCTTCTTCTTTTTGTTTTCCTATTTATACTCTTCAACGAGTATCTCTTGGTATTTCATTTTTTCCTGAAGCTTATTATTCTGTGCTTCTACTTCTTTCATTACAGCGTGGAGAGAGTTTTTTTCCTTTTCCCACCGTATCTCTTGCTCTTCAAAACCCATCTTTTCGGCCCTTGCCTCTTCCCTGAGCCTTCTTACTTTCCTCTTGAGAATTTGCTGTTTGTCCTCCAACTGTTTTATTTGTTCTTGCAGTTGCGAGTTTTCGGTGTTTGCCTTTTGTAGTGAGTTTATCAAATGGCTATCAGCTTCTTCTAATAGGACGTTCCGGCAAGGGTCGCTGTCTTCGAATTCTACAGTTGAGTGTTCTCGGTCCCTGCCAGCCCTCCATTCAAGATAATCGCGTGTGGCACTTGGACCTTTAGGCGACCTCTCCATCAGAGAGATGTTTTCCCAGGATCTGCGAGCCATTTTCAACCCTTCCTCTTCCTTGAGCTCATGGTAGAAATGACCTTGGTGATATTCTTCAATGTCGATTCTGGACTGTGTTGAGCCAAACTGCCTCATTACCAATGCCGGAGTGTAACTTGTGTATCCGGTTACTCCGATTAGGGACACCGACTGATTTCCTCCCGTGTTGATCAAAACGGATTGGCCTGACGCCCACAGCTTCCTCCAACAATAATTATGACTATTGAAACTCAAAATCTGTTCCCGCCACTGCTGTTCATTCTTCGAACTGATTATTAACCGAGTCATCTTCTCGATGGGAGGCTGGTCAAGGTACCAAGTCAATCCCTTTGTCTCCACAGGGCATATGTGACTGATAATCCAGAGATATAACAATTGAGAACAACACTTGATGGACCCTTTACCCTGTTGTCTGCAGTAGGTAAGGGTTAATAAGGTCTCCGCAAGAATTGCCGGTATCGGATTGACCTCCTGCCTTTCTACCGCCTAGAATACTTCCACCGTCTGCAGTTATGATTCCTAATGGTCCCGAGAACAAAATCAGGCCATAGATTCCCAATGCGAAAAGCATCAAGCTTGATCCCATCGCTTCTCTTGGAGGTACCGATCTAACCGCTTCTCGAGGTAGGTCCAATACCATCCATGCGTGTTCCTTTGACCGCTTTCTTTTGACTTTGCCTCCTCCGAAGGAATACCCAACAAATGTGTTAATCGTTTCTGTGTCCGCCTATGCTCAAGGTGTAGGTAGATCCGATTCGTGTTGAGTAAGGAATCTCTAGTAATGCCCGATATTCTTCCATAGTGGGAATCGTATCAATGTCATTGAAAGAGAATACCCTGCACTTAGGATTCCAAATCGACAAAGATGGCCTTTAATGCCGGATTTGGACCTTGACTCGCATTAGGGTTGCAATTTTCCGTATTTCCTTTCAAATCGTGCCTTGACCTGATCGGGAAGCGACCTCCATCCATTAGACAGACCCTCGAGGCTGTTCATTCTGACCTCAATTTTATTCAGATCCCATGAGGGTAGTAAGCTAGCATGTGCCTTGGAAACATTATTTTGCGAGGGTACTGGAGTATGAGTTGATTTGGACCAAAGTTTAGCATTCTGAACTTCTTCTGCCGACTGACTCGAGGATGCCATGATAAAAATGATGCCTTATCCTTTTCACAGACTCTTGGTTTGATGATGCCTGCGGAAAAACTCGTTAGCAAGATAAATTTGGGTAATTTTGAATCATACTGTTGGCAGGGTGACACATACACATTTATCAAAGTAGGAAAATGTGTAGGTGTTTCAGTAGAATTCAAGATTACCCTCACAAAAACGAACAAAAGGAAATTAAAGCAGAACAGGGTAAGAGTAAGTATGCCCCTTTTGTCCTAGCATAGGGAGACTCCTGATACCGGATGAGTGCTACCTAATTGGATAGTTCTATCTTATAAGGTAGCTTACTACGGCTTTCAGCTATTGTGATAGTTTAGCTCAAGGTCTAATTTTCTAAAAGCCATAGGTTCCCAAATTGCCCCTCATCAGAATAAGAGAGCCCCGTTCTATAACCATGATATTATCGGGAAAATTCCACGAGTATCACAGTGGATAGAACGAGTTTCAATCTGAGCAGAAGCCTTCACGGATACTAACGGGGTAAAACCCACGGGTACCGCTACATGACCCCCTCCTACTTTCCTAAAAGGGTAAGAAAGCCCGGGTATAGGACCGAAGTGTGTGAGGACATCGTGTGAGTGTTCAGTGTGTGAAGGGACACCTTTACCTCTTCCCAATTCAGGGGGATTTTATTCTTTCCATTTTTTCCTTTTTCCTTTTTTTTTTTTTTCGAAACGAAGAGCACTGTAGGAGGATAAAACAAGCAAAACAAGCAAAACAAGCGGAACAGTTAGTAGGAATAAACAAAAATTAACACGTAAACTATCGCCTGGTGAGCCCACCTAACTATAATTTGATTGAAAAATTAAATCTACTTTTGGACCTCTAGACCGGGCTATTTCCCCAGTGGAGTCGCCAAGCTGTCGCAAGGTGTTTTGCGGTCGCCTGAACGAACCCTCACCGAAGTGGGAAAGAGTGAGGAGTCGCCACTTTAATTTTGAGGGAAATTAAAGAAAACCGTTTATGAAGATAAATTGAGATGAAACCACTTCTAGGCAGAGATTCTAGGTTCGGGGTCCGTAAACGGGTGGGGAAGGTGTTAGGCACCCCACCTCGTCCCTTAATAAGGGTAAGTAGATTTAATTTTGCATTAGTTAGGAGGGCTTGAATGGACATGTTAATCCTTTTGACTAAAGGAACATTTGATTTTTCACTAAATTTGGATCACCCAGATACATAAGTAAATGAGACAACCTTAGTGAGTTACTGTTGTATGTTAATTTTATTTGAAAGAAATATTTTATTAAAATTTAATTTAAGAATTGGATAAGAACTCTTCTCCGAACTCTTTAATATTTATTAAAATTTTGAGTTGAGACCGGATAAGAACTCTCCTCCGATCTCTATTCAATATTTATTAAAATTTTGAGTTGAGACCGGACAAGAACTCTCCTCCGATCTCTATTTAATATTTATTAAAATTTTGAGTTGAGACCGGATAAGAACTCTCCTCCGATCTCTATTTAACATTTATTAAAATTTTGAGTTGAGACCGGATAAGAACTCTCCTCCGATCTCTATTTAATATTTATTTTAAATTTTAGATTGAGAACCGGATAAGAACTCTCCTCTGATCTCTTTTAAACTATTTGTTAAAAATTTTGTTTGAGGAACGGATAAAGACTCTCTTCCGATCTCTTCGAAATTTGGACACAGCCATATATCATAGGAGTCTAAGTTTAAGAGTTCTAGTATTTAAAGGTGCCAAAGGTCGAAATAAGACTTCTTTTAACTCGTTGGTACTTTGAAACTAAATAAGGGACGCCGGACTGAATTTTGCTGACCTCCCCTAAGGTCACTTTACCAGTATCCTATCTGTACCCTTTTACTTATCTGAGTTTTGATTTTTTATTCCGCCTTATGGCATTATGCTGGATCGCCTCCCATGTCAGCCTAGTGATTCAATTTTGCTATTTCCCTGACGTGTTATTTAGACCCTCTTTTTTTAAAGAGACACTTTAAACACAGTTACCTACATTTTGCCTAGCTACTTCTACGTAACTCGGGACTAGATGACTTGCATTCAAAAATAATAAAGATTAACAAAAGTGTGGGTTAGCCAGCACGGGAGTAAACTAGAGCATATCTTTCCTTTGTATTTTTTTTAGCGTGACATGAACTTAAAGAAAACAACAGGCATAAGAAAGAGGACAAAAGGAAATACGTGAAACGAGAACTAGACTTAATAAAATGGCGATATTAACACTGACCTGTAGGGAGTCGAGTCTATTGAACTAACTACAGAATCGCAAAAGTAGCAAGATTGCAGGTTGGCAGCCGGAGGACTATGATTTGCCTCGAAATGAAGTATTCTTTGTTAAAATGTAAACAGGTCAAAATAACGAAGCTTAAGTGGAGTTGAGCTTAGACAATATGAATGGAAATAGAGGATAACAAAGACAGAAAGTGGGAGTGCCACATGATAATAAACGAACTGAAAATGAAAAATTTCAGTATTCAAGAATCCCTTTTGCAAGAAAACACTTCAGAAAACTAGTTTCAAAAGTTTTTTTCCTACGAAAACTCAAAAAAAAATAGCAGAGTAACAAACTGAATTAAGTTTCAGAGTTATTCCACTATAGCCACTGCCTCTTGTCTATATTTTTTCGTCATTTTGAACAGTTTTCAGGCAGGTATTTATAGGAATCGGGTGCTCCCCATGAAGGGTCAGGATTTATTTTGAGGGAGATGGAGGGTCTGGATTTTGAAGGACATGATCGGATGCTTGAGAATTAAAGAGAACCAAAATGAACGGCTGAGATTATTCTTCAGAATATTCGTCCTTTTCTTCTTTCAATCTGACGGTCTCAAATCCTCTTGTCCGGAGCGATCTGAGGGCTAAGAGCGAAAGACGCTGGTCTTGTCGTCTTCTCTCTTGATCCAAGGGTTCCGGGTTTGTCCTTACAAGTGAGATCAACGGTGGAGATTAGGATGTACAGGACTGTCATGACATACCCTGGCATCTCACAAGACGTGCGGGCGATTCTTAGGCGTGCGGTGGAGATCTCGTCTGCCACGCTTTAACTACCTCGGCTCTGATTCTGACGACGGTTATTTGGGATTTGTCTTATTCTTTTTGCCTTCCGATCCCTCCCACGCTCCTATTCCGATCTCTCATGCTGATCTCCCATCTTCCGATCTCTATTATTCCGATCCCTAGAGATCGCCCAAATGATGTAATCCGATCTTTTGGAAATAAAAGTCAATTATCATCTTATTATTATTGCATTGATTATTTTCCGTTCTCTGATGTGTTTATCCGATCTGGTTCCTAACTGAACAACCCTTAACTGATCCACAATTCGAAACATTTATCTTAATATGCCGATCTCTAATTAGCCGTTCTCTTTATGGAATTTGGAGTGTTCGAGAGACGTGTCAGAACAGCTGGCGAATCCCGTTAACCGATGCATTGCCTGGGACATCGTGAGCATTAAATGCTCGGACGAGTATAAATAGGGGTAAAGGGTTAGCCATTTGCTCCTGTATGTCATTTTCAGTCTCTTGCTCACAACTTCAAAGTTCTCCCATTTTCTCAAGTTCTTCCGACGCCGATCAGACTCCGGTAAGGGCTTTGATCTTCTTTTTAGTTTAAATTCTTTATTTCCTTTGAAAATGAGCGGTGCCGAAGGTCAGAGAGCGACGAGCCCTCCTTCCATTCAGTTCTCGTGGTCGTCTGATGAAGAAGAGGTGGTCGGGCCGAGCACACAACCAGAACCTCCTAGGGTCTCCGTTCCAGCTCGGGGGCGGATCGCACCATCAAGGCATGCACCTTCTTCGGGGAGGGAGAATCTTCCTATGGACGAGCTGCCATCGATCTTGCAAGAATCCGATCTGCAATCGTTCAGCCAGGAGTACAATATTCGTCCTGATTCGTATGAACTTATCCGGTGTCACGGCGATCATCGAGCCGATCACTTCTTTGAAAAGAATGACATGGTTATGGTATACGAGGAACAGTTAAAGGCCGGTCTTCGGTTCCCTCTGGACGACTTCTTCAAGGAGGTCCTAAAATATCACCGAGTGTGCATTGCCCAAGTTCACCCTAACTCGTGGCGGATCTTAGTAGCCTTCCGAGGCCTGTGCCGAGCTAAGGGAATCAGTCCTACGGCTAAGGTGTTCGCCGAACTGCACAGGCTAACTCGCCGAAAGGACGATGAGCACTGGTTTTTTCAGGCGAAGCCTCATTGTGGGCTCTTTACCGATCTGCCCTCCTCTCTTAAGAATTGGAAGAACCGCTTCTTCATTCTGAGGAGAAAAAATCCGACTTACTTTGAGGACTTCCCCCGTAGCTGGTGGCACCAGGGGCCCTTGATTCCGAAGCGTATTAACCTGAACAAGGAGGAAAGCCTAATGTGATGGAACTGAAGAATCAGGCGGCCACTCAGAAGTTCTCCTGTTTAGATGCGGTGACTGCCAAGCTGCACCATTGGACCATACAGCTGATCACCGGCCAAGATCGCGAACTTCCACTCTCTGACCTCGGCATTGGTATTTTCTACATCTCAGATCTCAGGACCTTAGCGATCTCACTGACCTCTTCTTTGTGCAGGTATGGCGGGTGGTGAGGGTTCCAGGAAGTGGAAGAAAGAAAGAGAGATTTCCCGGAAAGTAAAAGAGATGAAGCGTTCGGCACTACTTCAAACACCCGGCCATGAACCTGGGGAGATACAAGGGGACCCGCCTCGACCTTCGGGACCGCCGATCACAGAAGCTGTCCGATCTCCTCCTCGATGAGAAGAGCCGCCTCCACCTCCTCTAGTTGCTCCAAGCACAGAAGGGGGTCGTTCTCGACCTCCTGCGAGGCCCCCTTCTCGTGGCACTCAAGTGCTGATCGCTTACCTGGAGAACAACCGGACTGTTCGGGAGAACCCCGATTTTGCCAAAGTCTTGGGGTCTTCCATCTGCCTTCGGGAGGATTGGGACAGACTATCTCCGGACAATCTTGACGACATCCTGACCCGATCCATGAGTTTGAATGTAGAGTGCCTGGTGAACCAGCACGTAGTCCGGGAAAAGGCTCACCGCCTGGGTAAGGAGGTCGAGAAGAAGAGTCAAGAGGTGGCATCCCTCCGATCCCAACTCTCATCCGCTCAGGATTACATATCTCAAATTGAGGGGCGCATGAAGTACTATGAGGATAAGCCGCCGAATGCACTCATGTTCTGGCTGAAAGGGATCATGCTCTTAGAGAAGTCCAGGCGCTCCGGGCCAACGAAGCTGCTCAGGTCACTCACCTTACTGAGGAGCTTAAGGCAAAAGATGAAGAGATGGTGACAGGAATAGCCGGTGCTTATGTGAACGCTCACAAGGATCTCTTGGCCGAGCTCCAGAAGCGTTACCCAGAGGAGGACTTCTCTTGGATGGACGACCTGGCTCCCGGAGGCGAGGAGGAAAGCGAAGAGGAGGCCGAGGGTGAGAGAGAAAATGAGCAAAATGTAGATCAGGCTGGGGGTGATCCCCCAGCAGAATGACTTGTACAAATTTTTGAAATGAAATGAAGTGGAATGCCCTTTTTTTGTTCGATGAATGGTTATGATCGAAAAATTTCTAAATTATTAAACACTTGATTGTCTGAGTATGTTGAAATAACTGAAGATGATTATTAACCTAAGTGTGAGAGATCGGAAAACACAATGAGCATGAGATTGGTAAACAGGACTTGGTCAAAATCGGCTTAAACACTTAGGATCGGGGTCATCATTAAACCGGTATGGAACCTTTAATCATTCTTAAACTTTTGAAAGAGAGATCGGCAATAAAACTGGTAAGAAGAGATCTATTGTCATTTTATTTCGTTTGCCAATAGAGATCAGGAATATACTTGACTGGTCCGGAGATTCGACAATGGGTTTGAAAGATCAGTGAGCGATCTAATAGACTGGTAAGGCTTTGACTGATGTGAGGACTTAGCATTGATTCAATTCTTTGTGAGGAGAGATCAGAAATGTGACTGTCTATCAAAGAGGGATCGGAAATGTGATTAGCTGTCAAAAGGAGACTTAGTACTGGGGGTCAGTTTTTATTGATTTTAGGGATCGGCCAAAATATGGTGTCGACAGACTCTGCATGTTATAATCATATGACTACTAATCTTAAATTCTTGTCTTCTGCAAAACCTGTATCTTCCTTACCACAAATCCATACTACAAATGGTACTAAAATGGACATCACACATACTGATCATGTGTCTACCTCAAATCTTCATCTCCCTGACACCTATTATATCCCTAATTTAGCACTCAATCTTATTTCTGTTGGTCAGTTGTGTGAAAAAGGACTAAATGTTATTTTTTCTCCCCATGGTGTCCAGGTACAGGATCCACAAACGGAACAGATTCTTGGGGAGGGTAGCAAAGTGGGTCGATTATTTGAGCTTGCATCTTTACATCTTCCTTAGAGATTTGTGTTTGCAGCTACAATCCCTAATTCCTCCATTCACCAATGGCATCTTCATCTTGGTCATGCTTCTGCCAGTAAAATTCAACCTTTAATTTCTCGTGGATTATTAGGATCTACTAAGTTTGAGTCATTTAATTGTTTAAATTGTCACCTTGCAAAATAACCTGCATTATCTTTTCCTCATAATAATACTACTTCAGACACTCCTTTTGGTTTAATTCATTCTGACATTTGGGGTCCTTCTCCTATTTCTTCAATAAATGGTTTTCGTTATTTTGTGATATTTATTGATGATTATTCTCGGTTTACTTGGATATATTTTTTGAAATATCGATCTGAGTTATCACAAATTTACATCACATTTGAAAAAATGATTAAAACTCAGTTCTCTTATAACATTAAAATTCTCTGAACAGATAATGCCATGGAATATTGGGATTCTTATTTACTTCAGTTTCTTAGTCAACAAGGCACCGTTGTTCAACGTTCTTGTCCTCACACCTCTCAACAGAATGGGCGAGCCGAACGCAAGCATCGCCATATTCTTGATTTTGTACGTACTCTTTTTCTTTTTGCCTCATGTCCAGAAAAATTTTGGGGAGAAGTAGCTCTTCATGCTATTTATATTATTAACCGTCTTCCTACCTTGGTTCTTCATAATTTATATCCTTTTGAAAAGTTGTTTGGACAACCTCCTGATTATTCCATCCTTAAACCTTTTGAATGTGTTTCTTTTGTTCTTTTACAACCTCATGAACATACCAAATTAGAACCCCGTGCTCGTCTATGTTGTTTTCTTGATTATGGCATTGAACACAAAGGGTATCGTTGTTGGGATCCTGTTTCTAATAAGTTACGCATCTCTCGTCATGTTACCTTTTGGGACAATACTATGTTCTCTTCTCTTTCCAAATTTCATCACTCTGTCAATACTGACTCTCTATTTTTCACTAACTCCTCCAAAGAGCTGTTTCCAAGTCCTGATCTAGGTGATTGTGATGTGCTCAATATTAGCCCAACTACACCTGCCCTTGTTGAATCTGGACTAGTTGTTGATTCAGTACCTGCACCTGCATCTCCTCCTAGAACTACTCTTTGTCGTTCTACCCGTGTAAGAGAAACTCCTCATTATCTTTCTAAATTTCACTGTTACCCTACTATTGCAACCCTTCATGAGCCTCGTTCTTATCGTGAGGCAAGTACTGACCCTCTTTGGCAGCAAGCTATGACTGACGAACTTCAGGCTTTAGAGAAAACTCATACTTGGGATTTAGTTGATCTTCCACCAAACAAGTCCCCTATTGGTTGTAAATGGATTTACAAAATCAAGACTCGTTCTAATGGAACTATTGAATGCTACAAAGCTCGCTTGGTAACCAAAGGGTACACTCAAGAGTATGGTATTGACTATGAAGAAACTTTTGCTTCAGTGGCCCGATTAACATCTATTTGCAGTCTCTTAGCTATTGCTGCAGTTCGTAAATGGAAACTTTTCTAGATGGATATTAAAAATGCTTTTCTTCATGGTGATTTAATAGAAGAGGTTTATATGCATTCCTCTCCTGGTTATCATTCTCCTCATAAAGTTTGCAAACTTCGTCGAGCCTTATATGGATTAAAATAAGCTCCCAGGGTCTAGTTTGCCAAATTTAGTTCCACTCTTGCTCAACTTGGTTTTCTCTCTAGTTCACATGATTCTGCATTATTCACTTGCTGAACTGACAGTGGTATTGTTCTTCTATTGCTTTATGTTAATGATACGATAATAACAGGAGATGATTCATCTGCTATTTCAGAGTTACAACATTATCTTAATCAGCATTTTAAAATGAAAAACCTGGGTTCTCTCAGCTATTTTTTGGGTCTTAAAGTTTCTCAAAATTCTGATGGCTATTATCTATCTCAAGCCAAGTATGCATCCGACTTACTTTCTCGAGCAGGCATCACTGATAGCAAAACAGTATTAACCCCATTGGAGCTCAACTGCAAACTTACACCTCTTGATGACACTCCTCTTGATGATCCTACTTTATATCGATAGCGTGTCGGGAGTCTTATTTATCTCACAGTTACACGACCTGATATTTCATATGCTGTTCATATGGTCAGCCAGTTTATGTCTGCTCCTCGCTCAACTCATTTCTCTGCAGTACTTCGAATCCTTCGTTATATCAAAGGCACTCTTTTTCATGGTTTGCACTTTTCCGCTACCTCCTCCCTTGTATTATCTGGCTACTCTGATGTTGATTGGGATCTGACAGATCAGCGCTCTATAACTGGTTATTGTTTCTTCTTAGGTAATTCTCTTATCTCTTGGCATAGCAAAAAGCAAACTGTTGTTGCACGTTCTAGTACAGAATCTGAATATCGTGCTCTTGCTGATGCTACATCTGAATTACTTTAGTTATGGTGGTTATTAACTAACTTGGGTGTCACTCATTCTTCTGCCACAATGCTTCATTGCGATAATAGAAGTGCCATATAGATATCTCATAATGATATATTTCATGAGCGTACCAAACACATCAAAATTGATTGTCATTTTATACGTCATCATGTTGCTCATGGCACCATATGTTTAATTCTGGTCTCCTCTGTCAGCCAAACCACTGATATATTCACCAAAACGCATCCTCTCGCTCGCTTTTAGGATCTCTTAAGCAAACTCAAGTTGGCACCTGTGCTATCACCTTGAGTTTGAGGGGGAGGTGTTAGTATAATTACAGCAATTAGCATGATTATAGGAGATTTATGTAGCATAATTACAACAATTAGCATGATTAAAGGAGATTTGTGTAGCATAATTACAGCAATTATTATTCTTGTCTAAATTAGCTCATATTCTCATGTATAAATAGATGTAATATCTTTGTAAATAAGACACAGACAAATACATAATCCTTTCCTTTATTACTTGTATTCTTTCTTCTAACAGAGATAAAAACCATTGGAGTTTAACATCTGAGGAACATGCCATGAGGATGTCATCAACATATACAAGGGCATAGAGTTGTGTGCTGCCATCTTGCAAAATAAATAAAGAATAATCTGCCTTGGATGAAGTGAAGCCGATACTCAAGAGGAACAATTGGAGCCGATGAAACCAAGCCCGCAGGGCTTGTTTTAATCCATATAAGGATTGACGTTGTTAGCATAATTATAGCAATTAGCATGATTATAGGAGATTTATGTAGCATAATTATAACAATTAGCATGATTACAGGAGATTTGTGTAGCATAATTATAATAATTATTATTCTTATCTAAATTAGCTCATATTCTTATGTATAAATAGATGTAATATCTCTGTAAATAAGACACAGACAAATACACAATCCTTTCCTTCATTACTTATATTCTTTCTTTTAACATACTATTAGAGCCGTAAAGCTTTTATTTCTAGTTTCTGTGGTCTATCTTCTCTCTCTACAACCTATTCTGGTTCATTCTTTCATTCCTGTTATTATACCATTTTTTTTTCTCCTCATCTTGTTATCAATGGAGAAATCTGATATTTCAAAACCTATTGCAACAATTCTGACTTGTTCCAACTATAATCTTTGGGTTCAAGGAATGAAAAGTTTTTTGATAGGTCGCAAGCTTTAGCGTATTGTTACCGGAGATATCACTACGCTGATAAGAGAGAATGATAAAACTGATGCAAAATTTACTGACCGTCTTGAGGATTGGGATAGTAAAAATCATCAGATCATCACCTGGTTTCGCAATACCTCTGTCTCATCCATCCATATCCAATTTGCTAATTATGACTCTGTAAAAGAAATCTGGGATTTTTTGGCTAATCGATATCATACAACTGGACTTGCCCACTATTATCAGTTGTGGACTACTCTTCATAATCTGAAACAAGAAGCAGGTCAATCTGTGAATGATTTTCTTGCCCAGGTCCAACCCATTTGGAATCAAATATCTCAGGCCAAAATCAGTGATCATCTTCATCTCATTCAAGTTCTAATGGCTCTTTGATCAGAATATGAGGCCGTTCGAGTGTCCCTGCTACATCGAAATCTACTCCCATCATTGGATACTACTATTCAAGAGATTATTTTTGAAGAAACTTATCTCAATTTGGATAAAACTCCTCAATTTGAAATTGCTCTTGCAACTACTCGATCCTTACATTAGAAATATGGAAATCAACTCTGTAAGAATTGTAATCAAATTGGTCATACTTTTGCATATTGTCCTACTATAGAATGCAAATATTATCATGGTTACGGTCATATTCTTGAACATTGTCCCACATGCCCTCCAAGACCAAAAGGAGGGCATTCTAAATTTAAGAATGTCTCAAAGCCTGGATCTTCCTCTGTCACTGCTATTGTTGCTACTGAGGGTTCTACTGCCATCACCATGACTGATCTTGAGGCACTATTCAAACAGGTTATCTCTTCTAATTCTCCTGCTGCCATGTCTGCCACTCCGGGTAATTCTTATTGGCTTTTTGACTCTGCATGTTATAATCATATGACCACTAATCTTAAATTCTTATCTTCTACAAAACCTGTATCTTTCTTACCACCAATCCATACTGCAAATGGTACTAAAATGAACATCACACATACTGGTCATGTGTCTACCTCAAATCTTCATCTCCCTAACACCTATTATGTCCCTAATTTAGCACTCAATCTTATTTCTATTGGTCAGTTGTGTGAAAAAGGACTAAATGTTATTTTTTCTCCCCATGGTTTCCAGGTACAGGATCCACAAACGGGACAGATTCTTGGGAAGGGTCGCAGAGTGGGTCGATTATTTGAGCTTGCATCTTTACATCTTCCTCAGAGATTTGTGTCTACAGCTACAATCCCTAATTCCTCCATTCACCAATGGCATCTTCGTCTTGGTTATGCTTCTGCCAGTAAAATTCAACCTTTAATTTCTCGTGGATTATTAGGTCTACTAAGTTTGAGTCATTTAATTATTTAAATTGTCAGCTTGCAAAACAACCTACATTATCTTTTTCTCATAATAATACTACTTCAGACACTCCTTTTGGTTTAATTTATTCTGACATTTGGGGTCCTTCTCCTATTTCTTCAATAAATGGTTTTCGTTATTTTGTGATATTTATTGATGATTATTCTCGGTTTACTTGGATATATTTTTTGAAATATCGATCTGAGTTATCACAAATTTACATCACATTTGCAAAAATGATTAAAACTCAGTTCTCTTGTGACATTAAATTCTTCAAACAGACAATGCCATGGAATATCGGGATTCTTCTTTACTTCAGTTTCTTAGTCAACAAGGCACCATTGTTCAACGTTCTTGTCCTCACACCTCTCAACAGAATGGGTAAGCCGAACGCAAGCATCGCTATATTCTTGATTCTGTACGTACTCTTCTTCTTTCTGCCTCATGTCCAGAAAAATTTTGGGGAGAAGCAGCTCTTCATGCTGTTTATATTATTAACCGTCTTCCTACCTTGGTTCTTCATAATTTATCTCCTTTTGAAAAATTGTTTGGACAACCTCCTGACTATTCCATCCTTAAACCTTTTGGATGTGTTTCTTTTATTCTTTTACAACCTCATGAACATACAAAATTAGAACCCCGTGCTCGTCTATGTTGTTTTCTTGGTTATGGCATTGAACACAAAGGGTATCGTTGTTGGGATCCTGTTTCTAATAAGTTACGCATCTCTCGTCATGTTACCTTTTGGGACAATACTATGTTCTCTTCTCTTTCCAAATTTCATCACTCTGTCAATACTGACTCTCTATTTTTCACTGACTCCTCCAAAGAGTTGTTTCCAAGTCTTGATCCAGGTGATTGTGATGTGCTCAATATTAGCCCAACTACACCTGCCCCTGTTGAATCTGCACCAGTTGTTGATCCAGTACATGCATTTACATCTCCTCCTACCACTACTCTTCGTCGTTCTACCCATGTAAGAGAAACTCCTCATTATCTTTCTGATTTTCACTATTACTCTACTATTGCAACTGTTCATGAGCCTCGTTCTTATCATGAGGCAAGTACTGACCGTCTTTGGCAGCAAGCTATGACTGACGAACTTCAGGCTTTAGAGAAAACTCATACTTGGGATTTAGTTGATCTCCCACCAAACAAGACCCCTATTGGTTGCAAATGGATTTACAAAATCAAGACCCGTTCTGATGGAACTATTGAACGCTACAAAGCTCGCTTAGTAGCCAAAGGGTACACTCAAGAGTATGGTATCGACTATGAAGAAACTTTTGCTCCAGTAGCCCGATTAACATCTATACGCAGTCTCTTAGCTATTGCTGCAGTTCATAAATGGAAACTTTTCCAGATGGATGTTAAAAATGCTTTTCTTCATGGTGATTTAACAGAAGAGGTTTATATGCATCCTCCTCCTGGTTATCATTCTCCTCATAAGGTTTGCAAACTTCGGCGAGCCTTATATAGATTAAAACAAGCTCCCAGGGCCTGGTTTGCCAAATTTAGTTTCACTCTTGCTCAAATTGGTTTTCTCTCTAGTCCATATGATTCTGCATTATTCACTCGCCGGACTGACAGTGGTATTGTTCTTCTGTTGCTTTATGTTGATGATATGATAATAACAGGAGATGATTCATTTCGTATTTCAGAGTTACATTATTATCTCAATCAGCATTTTGAAATGAAAGACCTAGTTTCTCTCAGCTGTTTTTTGGGTCTTGAAGTTTCTCAAAATTCTGATGGCTATTATCTATCTCAAGCCAAGTATGCATCCGACTTACTTTCTCGAGCAGGCATCACTGATAGCAAAACAGTATCAACCCCATTGGAGCTCAATTGCAAACTTACACCTCTTGATGGCACTCCTCTTGATGATCCTACTTTATATCGACAGCTTGTCGGGAGTCTTGTTTATCTCATAGTTACTCGACTTGATATTTCAAATGCTATTCATCTGGTTTGCCAGTTTATGTCTGCTCCTCGCTCAACTATATTCTCTGTAGTACTTTTAATTCATCGTTATATCAAAGGTACTCTTTTTCATGGTTTGCACTTTTCCGCTACCTCCTCCCTAGTATTATCTGGCTACTCTGATGCTGATTGGGCTGGTGATCTGACAGATCGTCGCTCTACAACTGGTTATTGTTTCTTCTTGGGTAATTCTCTTATCTCTTGGCGTAGCAAAAAGCAAACTGTTGTTGCACGTTCTAGCACAGAATCTGAATATCGTGCTCTTGCTGATGCTACATGTCACGACCCAACCTATGGGCCGGACCGGCACTAGGACCTTTACAAACCCAATTCAATAAATACTTCTAACACATGCGGAAATTCTAGAAGTTTATAGAATTACACAAACATGAATAGACGACCTGCGAGGGAGAAAAGCAGGTTAACCTCAAAAATATCCTCCTGTGGCCTGGAAAAATATTGAACAGGAGTGAGCGTTCGACTCAGAGAGTAAAATATCAATTTTAACCATAATCTCTATAACTATCTAAAACTAATACACCCTATAGAGTGAAATGCAACATCAGCAATAATTTCACATCACAACATCAAAAAGGTAATTTGGAGCACTCACACACCCATTAATATCAATCATAATATATGGGAGTTGATCCCCTATACAGCTCTCTTAAATCCAACCTGTGCCAGCGAAGAACTCAAGCCGGACTTTCGCTTAATAAACCAAATCGGGGTCCCAGCGAAGAACTCAAGCCGTGTCTACCCCGAAGGATCGAGTCCCAGCGAAGATCTCAAGCCGTGTCTACCCGTCCTATCCATAGTCAACACCACATCACACGCACGCCAACGCACGCACAATGCTCCAAATTACCATAACAACATCCATGGCACTTTAACAGTTATGAATGCAACATAAAACGTGCTTAGATTTTAACTACATAGATACATACATATAAGTGATGCATGGGCATGCTTGAACATATAATAATAGTGAAATTACAATTAAAATTAATATTTTACTCACAGACTTGATAACGGTCACTGTGGCTGCTGGGCGGAGGAAGAAGGCTGTCCCGGCTCACCTGATAATTTTATTACAATCATTTAATAAATTTGACTCAATACAAACTTAAGAAAAGACCAAATACGTCCTAAGTCGTGCTGAAAATCCGGCAGAGTCTCCCCTATACCTAGGACCTACCCAACCTGCAAAAGGGCTCAAAACGCACTTCTATATTCACAATCCATATATCCACAACTCAATCACATCACACAGCCCCTCCTGGGCCCATCCAAATAGTCATCCATCACAATATGTAAAATTTCAATTTAGTCCTTATAATTGACTCTTTTTGCAAAAACTACCCAAATGAACTCTAAAAATTCTAAAACTTTGCCGCGCAGTCCTTAGCAATATTACTAGGCTAATGCAAAAAGAATAATAATTTTCTGAGCTACCACGAATATTTTACGGATTTTTAATCTTATTTAAGCACTATAAAATTATGAAAAAATAAGGTTCGGGTTTACCTATGCCGATTCTGACTTCGGGGACGCGCTCGGGACGTCTGACAATGGTGGGATAGTTAAAACCTCGATCCAATTTGGAGACTTTTCCGGTAATCGGTCTTTCTGGCTAAAAATTCACAGACCCGGACAACTGTTAAATTTTTGCGAATTGAAGATACCTACATGAAGCCCACAACACGGGGGTTAGTACATAAATTTTACGGAATTTTTTAAGCTCATTTAATGCTTGAAAAAACACTACGAAGTTCCGTGGGACCCACCGAAAAATGGTGTCGAAAAAATTTGAAATTTATATTGCCGCAAAGCTCTCGACAAGTGGAGCGCTCTGGTACTCTCGGTTTTCTCGTGGGGTTCACGGTTTGCGAGAAATCTAGCCCAAAAATCAAAATGGGCTAAAACTTTCTGGGCAAAAATTGGATAAACCGCTCGATGGATTTCGGTGTTCTTGGTGTCTATGGAAAGCTCTCGACGAGTAGATGGATTTAGACACAAGACCCGGTCCGATTGGTGGCCGGATCGACCGGATTTCGACCGGGAAGACGAAGCGGTGCGCTTGCCCGTCGCGTCGCTTCGTGTGCCTTTTGCCGGCGTTCCAAGCGGCGGCCGGTGAGGGGAGGTGGCTGGGGAGGCACGCCGGCAGGCTGGGGTGACTGGGGAGGCGCGTCGGCGGGCTGGGGTGGCTGGGGAGGCGGCGGCGCGGCAAGGGGAGAAGGGAGGAGAGAGAAAACGAGAGAGAAAGAGAGAGGGGTCGGGACGCACGTGGGGAGGAAGAAAAAGGAAGAAGCCAGTCCGATTCGACCGGTCCGATTCAGAATATAAAATTTTGAATTTTTTACTCTGCCTTGGGACAGAAAATGAAGTCCAAAAATTCTGAAAAAATTTTAGAAAACTCAGAAAAATGCGTAGACTCCAAATATATTTTTAGTTTTGCCACGTGGTCTTTAAATTAATTTTTAAAAATCATCAAAGTTTATATATTCAGAAAATCGAACCCGATTTCTAAAATCTGAAAAATTTCAAATAATTTTCTAAAATTCAAATAAAATAAAATATCAATATTTACCCAAAAATAATAAATTTAAAAATTATGGGTGTTACACTACATCTGAATTACTTTGGTTACGGTGGTTATTAACTGATTTGGGTATCACTCATTCTTCTGCCACGATGCTTCATTGCGATAATAGAAGTGTCATACAGATTTCTCATAATGATGTATTTCATGAGCGTACTAAATTAAAACATTGAAATTGATTGTCATTTTGTACGTCATCATGTTGCTCATGGCACCATATGTTTGATTCCTGTCTCCTCTGTCAGCTAAACCGCTGATATATTCACCAAAACGCATCCTCCCGCTCGCTTTCAGGATCTCTTAAGCAAACTCAAGTTGGCACCTGTGCTACCACCTTGAGTTTGAAGGGGGGTGTTAGCATAATTACAGCAATAAGCATGATTATAGGAGATTTGTGTAGCATAATTACAGCAATTATTATTCTTGTCTAAATTAGCTCATATTCTCATGTATAAATAGATGTAATATCTCTGTAAATAAGACACAGACAAATACAAAATCCTTTTTTTCATTACTTATATTCTTTCTTCTAACAGATGTAAACGGCATACATAATCTGGATGGTCTGAGTCTTCAAATCCCGGCGGTTGAGACATGTATGTTTCATGATCCAAGTAGCCATGGAGAAAGGCATTAGCAATATCAAGTTGTCGGGTGTGCCAGTTGTGCATGGCGACAATGGAAAGAACAGTTCAGACAGTATTCATTTTTACTACTGGGCTGAATGTCTCATTGTAATCAATCCCGTCCTGCTGGGTGAATCCCTTCGCTACTAGTCTATTGATCCTCTTTTAATTCGAAATATCCACTTATTTCCCACGATATTCTGATCAGGTGGTTTGGGCACTAATTTCCAAGTTTTATTTTGTAGAAGAGCATTCATCTCATTTATCATGGCATCTCTCCGTTGTGAGTATGGACTGGCCTGATTGAAAGTGCGAGGCTCAACCTGCAGGTAGTCAGTATCTTTGATAACAACATTAGCTTGTCGTTTCTGAAGTGTCTTTGGATGAAGGACCATGTTGTGTGTCCTTATGGATGCGGTAGCAGTAGTTGTTGGGGGTGGAGAGCAAGGATATTAGGTAAAATCTACTTCCAAATTAAGTGCTGAAGGAGATGGCATTTTAGGTTGTGGGACTGTAGGATCAGATGGAGTGGAAATAGGTAGCACAGGTAAAATCTACATATCTGTTAGAGGCGGAGTAGAAGATGAAGTTTGATTTAAATTTGAAATGGAGGAATGTGATGGCATACCTGATTTTTCTCCAGGAACCATGGGATTGGTGTACTGTCTACTTAAAGTCAGCCATGGCTATTACGCCGCACCTTGTTGCACAACAGATTTAGAACCTGATTTGAACAAAAAAAGATTATCATAAAACTGTACATGGCGAGCTAGACAAACTCTGCTAATATGAATATCCAAGCATCGATAAGTTGAGTGGGATGGACTCTGACCGAGGTAAACACATGGCTAGGTTCGGAATTGAAACTTGTGTTTATCGTATGGCGGAAGTAGAGGATAGATAGTACAGCTAAATGGTTTGAGGGTCAAATAGGATGGATCAGATGTATGTAGTAACTGATATGGGGATTTGTTTTTGAGGACAGAAGATGGTAACATATTGATTAATTGAGCACTTGTATCAAAAGCAAATTGCCAATATTTGAATGGAACAGCTGAATGTCCAAGTAAGGTTAGGCCAGTGTCTACAAGATGTCTGATCTTCCTTTCTACTGTACCGTTTTGTTCATGTGTATATGGACATACAATTCGATGTTGAATGCCACAATTAGCAAAATATTTGTTTAATTTCTGGTACTCTCCACCCCAATCTGATTGAACAGATTTTATTTTAGTGTGAAATTGGCATTCAACAAAATTCTGAAACTGAATAAGCAAATTGAAAATTTCACTTTTATTCTCCATAAAGTATACCCATGTATGACTGGTATAGTCATCAACAAATAATAGACAATAAAGGTGACCCAAAGAAGAAATAACTGGTGATGGACCCCAAACATCGGAGTGAACAATATCAAAAGGATACTGACTCTTATGTTCAACAGAAGCAAGACTTAATCTAGACATTTTTCCTAAAAGACATAAAGAACAAGGAGAAACTCTAGAAGTGGAAGCTGGTAATTTAAAAGTAAACAAAATTTTGTCAACACATCGAGGATAAGGATGACCTAGTCTTGAGTGCCAATCGTCCATTGTCATCTTTTCAATAGCCATAGCATGCTTCAGTGGTGGACGAATTGTGTACACTCCATTTTCACTTAGTCCCTGAAGAAGAATTTGCTTGGTGGTTTGATCCTTGACAAGAAAAAAATCAGGCAAAAATTCAAAGAAACATGAATTGTCAGAGGTGAATTTTTGAACATATAAGAGATTTTTTATTATTGATGGAACATGAAGAGTATTTGTAAGTTTAAGTGGTCCATTGACTGCAGGAATATAAGTGATACCAATGTGGTGAATTGGCACGCCATTGCCATTGCCAACATGTAGGTGATCATGTCCTTTGTACTCCTGCGCGAGACTCAAATTAGAGAGGTCTGGTGTAATATGATAATTTGCCACAGTCTCCAGAAACCATGGAAGGGATGTTTTAGTAACAGGAAAGCCATGACAGTGATAATTTGCTTGAGGGGAGAAGTGTGGTTTGGCAGCATTAGTTAAGGAATATCTTCTACGGCATTTGTCAGCAGTATGATTCCTAAAACCACATATTTAATAAGGTCCTCTTGGACGAAAAGATCTGTTGACATTGCCACATTGCCTTGGAGCAGGAGAACGAGGTGGAGAGGGTAACAGTCCAGCTGCAGTATTAGTAGGAGATTGTTGCTGTGACACTATATTGGCAATGGGAGGCTCCTGTGAGCTTTTAATAAGAACCTCGTGAGCAACAAGCTATCCATATAATTCAAAAAAGGTGACTGGTTCCGATCGAAGATTAAGAGCTGCGATTATTGGATAATATTTGCTGCCAATATTCTGGTAGATAATGGCATTGAATTCAACACTTGAAAGCGGGTGACCTGCTGATTCTAATTCGTCAGCGAGAGATTTAGCACGATGAAGATAACAATAGACATATCATTCTTTTTGAGTTCCTGAAGCTCAATGTGAATATGCAATTGTCTATTCTGAGAAATGAATATGCAATTGTCTATTCTGAGAAATGAATATGCAATTGTCTATTCTGAGAAATGGACCCAAAAGCATTTGATAATGCTTGCCAGACTTCATATGAAGATTTCAAGCCAATAACATATGGAAATATCTCCTCACTAAGTGAAGAGAGAATCCATGATAGAAGAATTTGGTCTTTTTGAAACCAGGTATCAAACTCAGGATTGGTAACAGGATCAGTAGCGAGAGGGACAATAACTGTTTTAGAGGGAGGCGCAGCTGAGCCATCAACAAATTTTTGGAGTTTAAGATAGTTCAACAAAGGAATGAACTAGGTTTTCCAAGCTAAATAGTTCTTGGTGGTAAGCTTGATAGCAAATGTGTGATGGGCAGAAGATGGAGTTGAGGAGATAGAAATGTAGGGCTAGTGACAGAAGAATTGTTTCCATTTGTTGAGTCACTCATTTTGATATTAAGGAGGCTCTAATACCATGTAGAGATTCAGAGTATGGGAAAATTTTGTATTGCTGTATGTTGATATGCTGTATACAAGACACTATATATAGAGATGACAAGAAATAGAATATTGAGATATTGACTGAATAAAAGATACAAAGTTTAATTTTGAAAGGTTGGTAAGATATGGGATAAAGACAGCCTTTATTCCCTAATAAAGAGTACTACAGTTTTTGATCTTACCGTTACTACAAAATTTTCTGTATGCATTGAATTAAGTTTGGAGCAAGTCGAAAAGGACACATGATTACCATGTTTTCTACATATAATTGATCTGAACATGCTGATGCTCCATCGTTAGATGCCAGACTTAGCATTTTGAAGGACTTCACTGATAATTCCTGTGATCAAATGAAAACAGAAGGGAATACGTTGTCCTGTGCCATATTTTCGTCATACAGGACAGAAACCGGCTAGAAAGGCTTTGCCCCTTCTTCTTTTTGAAGAAGATGGAGTTCTTGATCAGTTTCTTTTCTTGTCATGGTGTTGCTACTGGGAAATATATACCTCTCTGCATTAGAGTATACTTTCATTTAATTAACATAATTCCTAGCTTTCCTCCTAATAAAGTTCAAGAAACCAAAAAAACTCACTAAACACATACTAATTAGGTAAGCTCGATCGCTTTAGAGAGAAAGTGTGTGCTCACCAAGTTATGGAGAAAGAGAGAAGCTGAGTTATATGTTGACACTTGACGAGGTCATCAATGAATTGGTTTAGTCATTAGTATGGTTAATTGACCGTGCTAAGGTAATTGAAGTGCAAAATTACCAACACAGGGTGCAATGGATAGATTTTACGAAAATGGGGTGAGTTCGGGTGAGGTGGAAGTGATGCACAAAGACGCTAATATGAATAGCGTCTGAAGAACAATACGCTAATTTAAATAGTGTCTAAAGACCAGCTGCCTTGCCACCAACCAGCACAGCTTTTGCAGAGATTCTCTGCAGGAGGGTCACGTCAAAATGCAAAGGGAACGCTATTCAAACTAGCGTTCAAGGTTTGGACACCATTCTTAATGGCGTGCGGAGGTGTTGTCACTCAGCCAGCCAATCTCGCAGGGACAGCAGCGGCACTGGGATGCCATTGTTAATGGCGTGCGGACAGGGACGCTGATATTATTGGCGTCCACAGTTTAAATTTTTCTCTCCATTTATTCTCACAAACCAACCTCATTCATTCATGCCACAGACATTTTTTAAGCCGAACTCATCTCCCTCATTCTCTCATCCCTCTCTTTTGTTTTTCTGTTTTGTTGGTGTAAGATCATCCTGCTCGGTGGACCAAGAAAGGCAGAGGAGCTGCAGTAGTCGTGGACGTAATATCATCCTGCATCCTGCTTGGTGTAAGATCATCCTGCTTGGAAAAGGTTTTGTTGAAGAATTTTTGTTCTTGAAAAAATTAAGGTATGTATTTTGTTAGTTGCAGAATGTATTTGAGTGTTTAATGTTCTTATTTATTTAGAAGGTTGATAAAATATATATATTTTTAAGTATGCATGCATGCATGTTTTATGAAGTAGGTTTTGATAATGAAGCCATGACGAAGCCATCACGCCATTCATAATGGTGTTTTGTTGTCCAGGTTCCACCACTTGAACGCAATTCATAATGGCGTTTTGATAATAAACGCTTTTTGGCGACCGGACGATAATTTGGTTAGCGTTTTTGTCATTTGAATGCTATTTTGATTAGCATCTACTACTCAATGACTTTTCCTTGCCCCTCCCCGTAATTTACTTGAGTGATACCCTGTTTTGGTATTTTTCACTGTACAATACCCTTGTACGGTAAACTTCCCCATTAGTATGGTGTTGGGTGCAAGGTTGGCCCAAGAGCTGCCATATTTAAACCAAAGGTGGCGCCAGGTTTCAAACTTTATGCTTCTCTGTCTCAAGCTCCTCACTGGTCAGTTGGGTATCCCAAAACTACCTCTCTCCGGCCACTTGTCACCCTCTTCGACCCACTGGCACTCGCTGTTCGATCCCTCATTTGACTACACTAGGCTTTTCTCTCTTCCCCTTCTCTTTCATGGCATTTTCCCTCTCTACACACGCCCCTCTGCACCTCTTGACGGGTTTTTGCACCCCCATGACCATCTCTTACCAGATTTACACTCGCTAGGAGATGAAGACATCCACATCCACATACATAGATATACAGAATTCTCTCTGATCAACACCATAACTCTAAAGGCCCATTATCACTACTCTCCTCGTGTCCATTTTGATAAATGGAGAACCCTTTTTCACCTTTATCCACAGACACTAGCAACGCCACCACCAAAGTTAGTAAACCAAAAATGGGTTGTTCTCAGAATTCCCCGCTCTCCTCTATCTGTGGACCACTTAACCACCCGTCCAGCAGAGTACCATATGCTACCACCTTTTCAAAGCCTGCAGTTTCCACAAGCATATCCTCTAGAGCATGCTGCATCAGCATATCGTTTGTATCCTTTCTGGATTTGGCAGAATGGGATTGAAATTCATAAGTCATGCTTTTTGCAGCCAAATGGGTTGTCAATAGGGCAAGAAAGGAGAGTTCTTGATGCATACAAGACAAAGGTTGCAAGAATTAAGCGAAAGCTTTCACGCCAAAGGAGCGTTGGCAAAAGTTTTCCTTCTGGTGCTAATTCGTCTCAGGTGGATATAAGGAGATCGTCCTTTGTGGAAGACAGCCAGAGCACCATCAACAGAGATCTCTATAAATTTTGCACGTCAGATAACAAGGTATGTTTCTGCCAAAATTTTGAATTTGGGTTGACCATGTTCCTGATTTTATTTGTTTGATTTTGATGTTTGGATCTCTGTCATGTCTAAATATATTGTTCTTTTATGTTTCTCTGCAGAGACTAAGGGTGTTGCTAAGTAAGGAATTGAAGAACAGTGATGTTGGGTCTCTTGGGAGGATTGTCCTTCCAAAGGTGAAGTTTCCTTGATCATAAGGGCATGTCTAGGGCCAGTAATTGTTTGCAGATTTTGCTTGTTTCGGTTTCTGTTTCTTTCTTTCATCCTTTATTTTCTTCTAGAGAGTAAGAAAAGAGGTAAAACAGCCAAACAAAACGTTTGTTTGACTTGCTCTTTTTGAACAATGTGACATAGTTGTGATTTAGACTGCCCAATAACTAATCTCTTCCTGACTTCTCGTTTGGTGCAGAAAAACAAGAAATGGGAAAATAAAAAAGAGGGAGAGAAAGAGAGAGAAAGAGAGAGAGAGAGAGAGAGAGAGAAGTAATAATATCCTTGTAATGATAGTAAGCAAGAATAATTACCATAGCATTATATTCATTGGATTATTTTACTTTTTCTAGTTAGATATGTTTATATTATCTGATATCCAAAGCTTATCTAATGTGTGCTTCTTTGCATGCCTATCCAGAGAGAGGCAGAGGAAAATCTTCCTATCCTCTCTGACAAAGAAGGTATCCAAGTTGTGATCAGAGATGTAAACTCTAACAAAGATTGGAGCTTGAAGTTCAAGTAAGCATTTGGATGCTATATTCTTTTTTTTTTTCTTCCCTTTTATTTTCTTGTATATTTTTCTTTGATGACACAGGTTTTGGTGTAACAACAAGAGCAGAATGTATGTTCTTGAAAACACAGGTGGGTGAAACTGAAACAAACTTGCTTTTCTCTTTAGTAGCTATTTCTCCCTATTCTGAAATCTATTTTACAAAACACAGGAGATTTTGTAAAGCAAAATGGGCTGGAGATAGGAGATTCCCTTACACTTTACGAGGATGAGTGCAAGAATCTCGTGAGTTTACCTTTCCTTATATGACAATCACAGTATTAATTAATTAATTAAGTTTATGTTCAAAATTAAAGTTGTATTAATTAAAAATTGGAAAAGGGAAGTCTGTTTAGCTATATGACAATGTTGCCCTTGACCTTTTCTATAATGCTGACACATACTTTGGAAGGAGAAGACTATGAACCATTGTAATTTGTCTTGCGAGGATGCAGTATTTCTCCTTCAAGAAGCTGGAAACACCACAAATCTTGCCTTCATACAAGCAACGGTCCACAAACTACCTATACATACCACATATGTACCAAGATAGGGATGAAGAAGAAGCATCTTTAGCACTACTTATAGAACAACTTAATCATAAAGAACAGCAAGAATCTAACAGCCTTGTGACATTGTCTATGGATATTTCTTCTTCTTATAGACACAAAGAGGAAGAGAGAAATGGTCCATTCAACAATGAAACAAGCATTAGTATCAATCCCGAACCAGCACCAGCAGCCATGCAACCCACATCAATGCAAGTTGTAGATGATCACTATATTGACGACTGCTATACTGGGCTTGGTGTTCTTCCTGATGTCAATAGCTATAATTTTTCACTATGATCAAAGCCTATGGTTGGTTGGGAAGCTACCAAGTTTAATGACAAGCAATTGGAGGAAAAGAAATGTCTGTTAATCATGGGTGATAATGCAACTTCGAGGTCGAACAATGTGTTCTTTGGCTATATACTGTTACCTAATTGTTTCTGAACTTTGATTTTTCTATTTTTATTTTATTTTATTTTCTGGGGTTTAGGAGCACATAAGTGGAGCTAGACATTGCATTCTTTGAACAGGATTCTTTGCTATCAGGAAAGAAATTAATGTTAGTTCGTTTAGAAGAGTTTGTAGTTATTTTCTTTGGGAAATTTGACTTCGTTTATTATGAACTCTTATACACAATTATGTGGGATTTAATAAGTAAATATCACTATATATTTTATATTTTGGGTCAATGATAAACCGAATATACGTAAGAAAAATTTATTTCTAATTATTTATTTATTATAAGTAAATTTGTGTCAATAGCTTAGGGAAATTATTAAGTGTATCCAGTATACATATATTATCTTTCACAATCGTATAAAACTTATAGTAGGATTCACTTTTTTATGAGAGAAAAAATATTATTTTTCAATACTCTTAATATATTTAATAATTAAGCAATTGCTTAAATGCTCTCCTTTTACTTAATGGCAAAAGCCTTTTTTCTTTTAATATATATATAACTTTCATTCGTAATTTATTTATTTTTTTAAGGATGATGTTAAATAATATTTACGAATATCACTTTATACTTTATCTAAACTCGTATAATATTTTTAATATTTAAATTTATATTAAACTCAATTACAATATATTCTAAATTACCTGAAATTATCGAATAGTATCTAAATTAAATTAGTTTTATATATTTTGATTAATAATTTATATAAAAATATATTTTTTATTAACAATTTGTATTTAAAAGATTTAATAATTTTAAATAATATTTAAATTTTATGAATTTAAAATATAATATAAAAATATATAAATATTATTACAAAAATATCTAATTTATATTTAATTAATTATTTATTTATGTAAAAATATAACGTATTTATATATGCAGAATCAATGCTTTCCAAATGCTTTGTTTCAAAAAAAGAAAGAAACAAAATGAAGCCGCAAACTTGGTTGATTTAGAAACTTACGTAAAACAGACCATGCATGAAGCTTTTGACGGCGGATTTTGCCTCCCACCATTGATAGTGACCAGTGAAACCAAAAGGCATGGAAAAGCACTAGAATGGGTACTTCTGTGGGAGTGGATTTGTATATTTCATCGAACCGACTGGACTTTTTAATATAGGCCGACATACTGAAAATTAGGGTGAATTACAATTTCATCCTGAATTTTATTATTATTAATAAGTCAATTTTTTATATTTTTAAAAATTCAATAAAATGTTATTAAATTTTAATTTTATCAAGCACTTTAGTCTTTTTATTTATTCTCTCAATATATTTTAGACAACTATATAAGATATTTCATATTTGTCCTAACTTTTTATTATTTAGGCTTATTAATCACTTAGCAATGATATTATTTATATTGTTATATAAATCTCCTATGTTATAACACATGTGAATTTATTTTATATTTATTATTATATTTTTAGTTGGCTTATATGTTTATTAATTGTTATAAATTTGTTAAGTATAAAATTTTCTTTTTGAATTTTTGTTGAAAATTATAATTTTTTAATTTTACTCTCGAGAGTAATTTAGTAAAAGAGTAAAAATGAATTTTAATTTTGAAATTATACTAAACATGTGAAATTCAATTGAATTTTGCATTTTAAGTTGTGATACACCAAATAGTGAAATCTATTTCAAATTAATTTTAGCTTCTAAAATTTATGGTAGAATTAAATCAAATACTATTCAAGTATAACAACTAAATAGATGGAAGAATGAAAATATTAAACAAAATAAAAAATTAGAAATGTTTTAGTGAGTTTAAAAAATACGGGGATCTAACTTATTAAAAATAACAATAACTAGAGGGTTAAATTCCACCCACCGTCCTTCAATTTTGAGAGTTATTTTATTAATATCCTTGAATTTCAATTTGTATAATAAAAATACTTAAACTTCAATTTAACATTATCTAAAGTCCCTCGTGTCATTTTCCAATGGGAGTTCTGCCTAGATATTAACATGGACATGCCTACATAGAATAAAAATAATAAAAAAAATCTCTCTCCTCTATGTGTAGTATTTTAATAATAAAAAACTCTCTCTCTCTCTCTCTCTCTCTCTCTCTCTCTCTCTCTCTCTCTCTCTCTCTCTCTCCCTGAGCTCAATTCTTTTTTTTTGTTTTTTTCTCTTCCCTAATGGTTGAATCCTTTTCTTTTCTTCTCAATCTCATCTCATCCATGACTCCACATCATCTCAAACCTCCTAAAATCTCATCCTTGATAGGCGTTGACTCCTTTGCCTTTAGCCATACTCTCCTCTACCCTCACAAATCCAGCTCTCACATTGCTAGCTTCCTTCACTTCATTTTATGCTCTGCCTATAGCTTACCTTTTCTCTCCTTCCTCATATTCTCAGTCATTTTTCATCTATGCTTTGCATTCTTTTATGCCTTTTCATTGCCTTCATTTTGCTTAATATCTTAAAGCGTTTCAAATCCTCGCATCCACAGATCATGCTTTACCTGTTATGGAGGAAGGTTCTCGAATCCTCACACTCACAGAATCAGCCTCTCTTACATTTATTTCTCAAAGTCTCAAACTTGTTCTTCCTCTAATTGGTCGTTAGTTGACGGTCGCCCTCCCTCTGCCTTCCCTTTAGTTCTTTAGTAATTGAATTTTGTGTTCATTTGGATTGAAATTTTTTTAATTGGTTTATATTCTAATCAATTTTATTAATTGGGTTGAAATTCAACCTTCCTCTACCCTTTTCATCTCATTCTTTGGCTCTTCGTCTCACTTAAAACTCATGCAGTTCAGTTCTTCAATGGTTGAAATTTTGTCTCATCGTTTTCACTTGGGTTGTTATCTGGATGAAATTTGTCACCTAATTTTTGTGGGATTGAATTAATTTTGTTAATTTAGGTTTGTTCTATAGGATGGATTGATGTGGATTGATTAATTTTGTTAAATTTGATTGTGATTGATGTTGTTGCATATTGTGATGAATGATAATTTATATTGCATATGGGTTTAATCTTTTTTTTTTTTTTCTTATGAGTTTTGATTTTCATTTCTATATGCATCTCGGTTTGCTTAAAGCACATGATATTTTATTTTGTTGTTGATTTTGGTTAATATGATGGAATGATTATGGGTTTTAGGTGTTGCATAAAGGGATAGCAAGGTTAGGGAGAGAAAAGAAGTGGTAGGAGCGAATTTTTTATTATTATTATTAAAATGCCATTGGCTGAGAGAGAAGCTTTTTTTTTTTTTTTATTCCACATAGTCATGTCCACATCAGCATCTGGCTGGAGCTTCCATCAAAAAGTGGCATGAGGGATTTTGTGGATAGTGTTTTTTTTTTTCTTTTTTTTAATCAGACTTTGGATAGTGTTAAATTGAAGTACAAGGACATTACTGAAATAACCCTCAAAGTTGAAGGATGGTGCGTGAAATTTAACTTACCTAGAGATTAAATTATAATTAATCTAAAAATTAAAGGTAATTTTTATAGCTCGTCTCTATCCTTAAATTTTAATTTATTACTAAAAAATCCCTAAATTTTAATTTTATTTCACACAAATCTTTCTCACATGCTATAATAGGTTTTTCAAGTTAAAAACAATGAAATAGAGGATTTTATCATTCATTGGAAAATACTAAAATTATATTTATAAATATTAAATTTTAGCTTAGAAAGATTTTTTTTGTTTAATCCGAAAACTTTTTATTGTAGGTTAGATGGATTTTTTATGAAATAAAATTAAAATTTAAGAATTTTTTTAATAATAAGTTAAAGTTAATAGAGAGATAAATTTCAGGAGCAGAGTATAAAAATTACTCTATAATTAATCAACAATTAAACAAAACGACATAGGACAGCTGGAGGGGTATTTTTCAGCCTATTATCGAACGGCAAGTCGTTGCAACTGTTAACACGCTGCTTTCCACTTTTCAAATTCCAACTTGACCCTTATCCTTCTCTTCTTCAGTTTTCGGGGATAAGCCCCCAGGCCAGCTTCGCTTCTCCACTAATCTCCCCAGCGATGGCGGCAACAGTAACAGCATCAACTCTCTCCTCTGCCGCCTCTCTTTCTATCCGCACCAAGCCTCGCCTCTCTATTCCAAAACCCATTAAGTCCTTTCTCTACTCCAAATCACCCCAATTTCTCTCCCTTTCTTCCCATCCCACCACAATTACCAGAGCCCAATCCAGCGACATTGACACTTCCTTCTTCGACAACGTCAATCCCGAAGACGTTATCGTTTTTGACCCGCCAAGCCCCCCAGAAGACTTCGTTCCTCCGCCCTCCTTTGACGAGGGTCCCATCGAAACCGAGGAAGAAATCGCCGCTGCTTACGAAGAGCTATATGGACCCGCTTTTAGTGGAGAGAGCATTTTGGGCAATGATGTGTATGTAATGGACTCGAAGGTTAAAAAGACAACTGGGTTCGGTTCGAAAGGGAAGAAGGAGAAAATACGAGATGGGTTTGAGGAGAGAGTAGTGCAGGTGAGAAGAGTGACTAAGGTGGTTAAGGGAGGGAAACAGCTACATTTTAGAGCAATTGTGGTGGTAGGGAATAAGCAAGGCCAGGTTGGTGTTGGGGTTGGGAAAGCCAAGGAAGTAATTGCTGCTGTGCTGAAATCGGCCGTTAATGCGAGGAGGAACATCGTTACGGTGCCCATGACCAAGTACTCGACTTTTCCTCACAGGTATGTATTTCAAAACTGTGCTTGAATGCTAATCAATTTTCTGTGTTTGGAAGCCAATAATTTTATGTCTGCTTGAAATTCCTTGTCTCGTTTGCATACTTTGTTGATTCTCTGTTTGTTATTAGTGGCTTCTGGATTTATCTGTTCCTAAAGTTTTAAATTTATGGAATAAATATAATTGAGATTAAATTTGTCAGGTCAATTGTATGAATATTAAGTTTTGTAGAGCTAACTGTATGAAATTCCAGTTGGACTAGTAGTCAATTTTAATACACCACTGTGCATTGTGAGATCCATCGAGATGATGATCATATTAGGCAGGACCTAGTTGCTCAGGAAGTTTTAACGGTGTGTTTGGATGGAGTGAGTAAAGGGTTTATAAAGTAAGGTAAAGTAAGGTAATGGAAGGTAATGTAGCAGAACTTTCCTAATTCATCAACTTGGTGGGTTGAAAAAGTGAAGGTTTTGGAGGATTTTAAACCTTCAGAAACCTTACCTCCTTTAGAAAACTTTTCTCCCAAAGGAGTATGATACTTTAAAAACCCATCCCTTATCTCCAAAAACTTCCTCCTAAACAAGTTGTAAGTGGTTACCATTTTATGACATCTGAAGTATTTTGGCCATTTTAATTTTTAAGTGTAGGGTGAATTACCTTGAGGTCCCTAGAGATTAAAAAAAAAAATATGAAGCATGCGCTAGTATTAAGTTCCCAAGAGATAAAAAAAAAAGGGAAAGAAAGAAAAGAGGAAATGTAACAATAAATATCAATGGAATGGAATTGGACCAAAGATAGCTGAAGTGCACCTTCTGCAGAATACTATCATAGCCCAGCCTCTCAAAGCAACGGCTTCAGTTGCAAGTTGCAATTGCTGCAGAAATTGCAGGAACAACAACAGTAGCAATTACTTCCCTCTACGACCTAGCCTTTGCAGCCTCAGTTGCTACAACAACAGTAAACCATCAACAAAACCAACACTTCAGGCAGTCACCTGTTCACAAAGGCAACCACTTGGTAGCAATAACTGAGAGCTCGCTTTGCTTCATGGAACCAAAATGCAAGCTTCAAGGGAAATTGGATCTGCTTAAAAGGAACATTGAAATCCTTTAGTTGAGTTATTGCATCCTCACCATTTATCGTGGTTGTGGTAGATGATGATGATCCAAAGAAATCTATAATGCAAGCATTCAAAATATTGAAGAAGGCAATGAATATCCAAGATTGACTGCAATGGGAGGAAATCAATATGAAACAGAATCATACATGACTCAATCTAGGGTGGATTCATCTAATGATCCCTGTGAAAGGATAGAGGGGTAGTAGGTGTCTTCTTTTGAAGAGGAGAATTGGTGGGGATCTGAGGAAGAGTGGGTGGATGATGAGGTGTTCGAGGAGACTTGGGCATCAGTGGTGGATGGAGGGGCAGATCCATCTGAAGATCCCCTGGAAGGATGGCATGCAACCTGTTTCGTTTCTTGGAGATGAGCTTTGGAGTTTCTTCCATGGTTGTGCATATGTTTTTATTCCTAGATTCGAGAAAGAAGGGGACGGAGGAAGGGAGATTGGGGTATATGTTAGTGGGCGTTATTTTAGCCTTTTTATTATCATTGACTAATGGCAAAAACCTTTAAAATTGAGTGGAATGACTTTTTAATACCCAAGTAAAACCTAGGAATCATATAATGTAAATGTCAAAATATAGAGACAAACTGTTGATTAATGACAAACTCTAGGGACATTAGTTAATTCGCCCTTAAGTTTGTCTACTCTGAAGATAGGTTGGATATGCAATTTGGGGTTTTTCTTCCTCTTTTGAAAAATAACATAGAAGACAAATGCTTGGACATACAAGAGTCTTTTGCCTATTTTTTAAGTAATGATAGGACACAATTGAGCAGAATGTATACCTTAATGGACTGAAATTTTGCATGTGCAAAACCTTTTTGATAGAAATTTTAGCATGATAGAAATATTGCAGGGAAATTTCTAAAAATTTTTACCACTTCTGCCTAAAAGACGTTGGAGCCGATATTTCCAGATTTAAGTATGTAAATAAGAATTGTGTTATATCCATATTTCGTATTGCTTAGTCACGAGAGCATGAATTGTATTCTTTATGTGAATGTTTCACATAACATGACCATAATTCATGATGAGCTTAGTAACAAACTTGGTGCTTGCAAATGCGAGGTTGTAATTAATTATTTTGTGTAAATTAATGGCAGATCTGAAGGAGATTATGGGGCAGCAAAGGTGATGCTTAGACCAGCCTCACCTGGTACTGGAGTGATTGCTGGAGGTGCTGTAAGAATTGTTCTTGAAATGGCAGGTGTTGAGAATGCTTTAGGAAAGCAAATTGGGAGTAAGAATGCCCTCAACAATGCCAGAGCTACGGTTGTTGCTGTGCTAAAAATGAGGCAATTCCGTGATGTTGCTCGTGAACGTGGGATCCCAATGGAAGAACTGTGGAAATGATGGATATGGAAGATGGTTTTTGTTAAATAATTTTTTTTTGTCCTTGAATGTGCATTAGGTACAAGAAGTTTTTGTAGTTAAAGCCAATGGAAACAAGAACAAGATCCAGTCATTTGTCTTTCTTGCTCATGACCAGTGTATGTTATTTTAACTGATGCTAATCTCTTTTCTAATTATTGCTGCTTCGATCTTAAAAGCAGGGTGAGTATTCGGTTCAAACCGAACCGAATTAAATTACTAAAATCGAATTATTATATTTTAGAATCGAATCGAATTAAAATAAATGAAAAATCAAATCGAATCGCTTTATTTGGGTTTGGTTCGGTTCAAACTGATCGGTTTTAAATTTTGCTTAATTTTTTCTTCAAAATCAAATCGAATCAAAATAATTAAATTTTTTAAAATATAAAATAGAATCGAATCAAATCGAATTATATTAAAAATCAAACTGAATTACTGAATTTAAGGTGGTTCAATTCGATTTTTCGGTTTAAACCGAATATTATTTACCTCTACTTAAAAGCATTCGTTTTCATCCTTTCACATTTCCTTGCGTTATGGTGAATGGATCTGTCTACTTGGTGAAGAACAATGATCTTTTTTTTTTTTTCTGGAAAAAAATTGAAATCTAGTCATGGCAGACCTTCTTCACTCTAGTTTTAAATCCAAGTTGCTGTACAACATGCAATTATGGTATTGCATTAAACACGGCCCAAAATGGGCAGTTCACACGAAATGGCTACAACAAATCCAAGTTGTTGTGTAACATGCAATTTTGGTATTGCATCAAACAAGGCCCAAAATGGGCAGTTCACATGAAATGTTTACAATAAAACCAGGTTTAAACCCAGCTCCAATAGGAATCCTAATTCAGAGAGAGACCCAACCCACAACAATAAAACCACCAAAAAATCATATGCGCACAGGATTCAAGAAAGTTTCAGCAAAAGATGGAGACACACAATCAACCAAAACTCCACAACCATCACAAGATCTCTGTTGGATTTCCCACTAGGACTCTTTCCACCAGCATAACACAATGATAGTCATCCTTAGGTAAACAGATTCTAGCTGGAGCAAAGCAACAACGAAGAAACTCAAACATAGCAAAATAAACAATTGGCACATACCATAGAACTAGAGAAACCTCAACCACTGCTTGATACAGGCCACTAGATTTAGTCAAATTGCAGCATATGCTAGGAAGACAGAGGCTTACATTGCATCGGACCAAGGCCATTTGCGTCTCTCGTTGGCAGGCTCCTCAGTGAACCCCCCCTTTCCCCATGATAGCAGCACCACCTTTCAACCTTATCAAAAGCAAGTCCTATAGTTGCTCTCTCCTTTCTCCCCACCTGCGCAAAACAACCTACCAACCATATATGTGCTGATCTCAGAGAGGAGGGAGAGCTAACCTCCTCACCCGTTCGGATAACAAAACAGTGAACTCTACTGGGCAGAGGAAGGCCACTATGACTTCTCGGCTAAATCGAGGGAAGAAAATCGGGGCTGAAAAACTTTGGGAGAAATTTATTTTCTTTCTTAAAACAAGAGAGAGAACCCTTTTTTATAATCCAAAAACATTGTTATCCAACAATTAAATGCACTATGTATATCATATGCAAGACCGTCGATATGGCGTCCTGAGTTCTTGTAAAGAAAGTACTAGCTTGTGGGAGCAGAGCCCTTATACCGCTAGGGCTGTGAACGAATAGGCTTGATAAAAATTTGGCTACTTTATAAAATGAGCTGAGCTCGAGTTCGATTATTAAACGAGTTAAGTTTAAATTTAGTACTATTTAATTTGTTAAGGCTCCTGAAATGGCTTATTTATAAGCTTGTGAGTTGGTTCACAAGCAGACTTGTTAAATTTATTTGATTATAAAAATATTTATATTAATTATTATATTTTATTATATTATAAATATTTATTATTTTATTTAAAAAATTTTAAAAATAATATATTATTTAAAATTATAATATAATCAATATATAAAATGTACTTATTATATGTAAGTATTTACTATTTAAATTTAATTTTTTATAAAAATTACATTATTTTTTATATGAGGGTTAATTTGAATTTCATAATCATAAAACTAAAATTCACTCTATAAGTAAGTCAAGCTACTCGAGATTCATTTCGATAAAAACTCGATTTGTCTCGGCTTATTTAGAGCTCGTTTTCTAAACGAGTGAAACTTATAGATATTCAGCTTGAATTCGATATGAGTTAAGCTCGAGCTTGAACTCAAATTTGAAAAAATTTTGACGAACCAAGTTTGAACTTTTTAAAACTCGGCTTAACTTGGTTGCTTTACACCCCTATATACAGCAGTTCCTCAATTCTCATATTCAAGTCTTCATCCTTGAAGCAAAAGAAATGGACTTGAAAGGAGTTGCAATCGAGGTGTTGAATAACAAAATATGCTCATTATAAACTATAATCTGAAGAAAAAGATCTTAAACTGAAAATAGCCGGGAAGCTAATATGACAGCATTTTACTAAATCTTTTTCATGATTCATACATCTGATTATATGTGGGTGTATAAACCTGTGTAAGATACAATTCCAAGTATTCAATCTTTTGTCTGTCATGCTATGATAACTTTTGTATCTTCAGCAGTGCAGCATTTATTCTTGACAAATGGACGTCGCCAATATTACCATCTACAGCTGTCAGAAGTCAACCCAGGAAATGTATCTTGAACCTATAAGATGTGTTCACAAAACTGCATAGGCAGACATGCGAGTAAATAGTTTACATGGAGGCATCTGCAACTCGAAGGGTCTCATTTCCACAACTTGACACATTGGTCATGGCTTGCTGATGCAATCGTTTCAGCCTGTGGTGAGTCGGCCAGTGCAGCAATTAACCCACTATGCGCTGGGACTGACCATGTTTTGTTTCCCTCAATTGGATTCCATAACTCAAGTGACTGCAATAAAATTTGAGCAATCAGATTTCATCAGGAGGGAACAATATTTAGAATACCCCAATGAAAAGGCAAAACATAAGGGTGGCAGGTTTTACAGGCTCAGACACACATTACATCGTGCTGTATATGATATGTGACATATATTACACATTGACTTGCAGGGCAGCTGCTAGATGTGATACAGAAATGAGCTAAAGAAAATGCTGTTTTAATTCAACTAAAGTCTGCCAACAAATTCTCCGTTGGTTCTTAAAAATAAAAACATGAAAAACCTAAACTCTGCAGTATTCTGAAGGCAAGTTTTGAATTAAAAAAACAAGTATGGAATGCATGCTTAGTATTCTAGCAATACATTTTTTCTCTTATAGCTTTTCTTTCATGTCCTTGAAGAAATCCATTTCTCATTGCCAATTAGTAAATGGGAAAAAAATGACTAGCAACAAATATAAAGGGTCACCTCACTAAAGTGCAAAGTTCAAATTCAAAATAAGGGTATACGCACAAGATATTATCAGCCTCATGACATTACCAATATTAATATTATTAAAGAAGTAATTAACCTGGTAGCTGCCAATTATCAGGAGCTGTGAATATCCAGGATGAAAGGTGCATGATTGGAACTTGTTGCCATTTGAATGCAATTCACGAATGCATCTTCCACCTGACACAAGTGACCATATTCGTGCGCTGTCTGCACTAACAGATGCAATATACTTCCCACTTATATCCCAGGAAAGAGAAAGGACATCTTCGGCATGCCCCTGAAAAGACAAAGAACTTAGCCAGCTACCGAGCTTGGAAACAATGGGTGCACAGATGTGGCACAAATAGGACAATATCATTGTCAAACACTGGAGTCTTGAAGGATTACCTTCAAATTGAATTGGACACCAGTATCATTCTCAAAATCAATTACATTGATATTATTTCTGGTGGAAGTAGCCAATAACTTGCCACATTGAGGCTGGAATCTGACTTGCTTAGTCGCTCCCTTTGGTTGCTCCAGAGGAGATTCAGATAAGGTTAGGCTTGATAAAGTCTCAATAAAACATTAACTACCATCATCATCTTTTAAACAAAAGATTACAAAAGAATTGTCACTGTAACTAGACATTTCAACGAGAAACTATTCAAGAATTGCAAGTAAGGCCCAGAATATGAAATTTTCACAGGATATTTTCTGCTTATCCTTCTACCAATGAAGTGCCATAGGACATGTTACCATATAATCATGTAGCTTGGCATCTGAATGTTTCAAAGCATTGTGAAGTTATGCGAACAGGTGAGCAAACTTGCTCTTCCACAATGCATTTGCACACACATTTTCACACAATTTAAGTGGTAGCAAAGCTAATGAGCTGTGACAATGAATATACAAAGTCTTTTCAGTAATGGCACTTCAAAAATATTTGCAGAAACAAATACCTTTTCAAACATTATAAAGCAACTCCAGCATTCCTTGTGTTTAAGCATACATCCCATGAAAATATCCATTAGTAGGATTTATAACTTAGAGCATCCCTTGCTCAACAATATTATAGAAAAACATTCATGGGAACCTTTAGTTGTCTTTCAAATTCAAAATACATATTGAAGCTGAAAACTTGCACAAACAATAATAAAACCAAATAATTTGCCATTTCAGATATTAACATTCTGTAATGCTACCATCTAATTGTCATGAACACAAGGGTCAAGACTGAACCTTAGAAACATGTGTGCAAGCACAACGGTTGACATTCCATAATCGGATCTCATCATTACTATCACATGAGCAAAGCAGATCCACCTTTCTTGGATGGAAATCCAATGCCATCACTTGGTCAGCATGCCCAAGAAGCTTGAACAGTGGTTTGCTTGGCTGCAGTTCACATGAAAATGACAATATGTTAGTGCTTCACAGGAGTAATTAGTTAGCAGACTCACAACCTAAAAAGTTAAATTAGGAAAACTGTAAACAAATACATGAGATATATTTGAGTGTAAAACAGAAAGAAAATGAACTGCAATAAGCCTGGACTGAGTGTGTTCCAGGCATGGATGTGAAGATCCTTGTTTAATCCAAGGGCCCAAACTTGATATTGATTGACTTGCAAAAGTAAAATGAACAGATAACAGCTGGAAGAGCAAATAATATTTGTCAAAAGCACTGTGCAGCAGAAATACTTTAACTCCTCAATATCCATTTCCTTAATGTTACTTGGTTTTTAAACAGGGATCAACCCCCCCTCTCCCCCCCCAAAAAAAAAGATATTGTGCTATCACGATATAGGTAATGTGAAATATTAGAACCTTTTGTTTCTCATTATATATTCAATAAATTTTTACAGCTTTGGTACCCTCAAAATAAAATTTTCTAACTTAAATACACTATTATGACATTTTTTGAATATACAATTTTGGCCCCATCAAAATATATAAACAATGAGTGTAATTAATCATTTTCCAAATTTATTTTATATGTAAGATTGGCCCCCTCAAGAAAATTTTCTGACTCCACCCCTGTTTTTAACTAGCATATGATAATTCTATTGGGCAAATAAGTCAAGTTTTAATAGCTACCTTTTCCTGCAAAAGGTCCAACACAGTTATTTCATAGATTATTATGAGATGGAAGATACCACAATTTCATGTAATTTGATCACTTAGGCTCTATTTGTTTTGCGAAAAATAACTTATATATGAAAAATGCTTTTCATGGAAATTATTTTCTAAGATGAAAATATTTTCCATTGTTTGGTTACAATATTAAACTAATAATATGTGTTTATGTAATACATATATAAGTATTTTCATATTTTAATAAGATTGACAAAGTTAGAAAAATGGCTTCCTCTTTTAAAAAGAGGAAGTTATTTTCCTTAAAAATAGCTTAACTTTTCCTTTGACTAGGAAAATATTTTCTGTTTGCCTATTTTTCTGAATGGCCCAAATGATACAAAATGCGAAAAATATTTTCCAAGAAAATATTTTTCACAAAACAAATGGAGCCTTAATAATCAACACTGAAGGACCTTCTTAAAAGTAAAATGACATTATATATCTTATTTCTTAAGTACACGTGGGTTCAGAACTAAAACTCTATAAAACAACCAATATGTGGAATAGAATCTAAAAGTCCACATTTTACAGTAGAGGAAGCATTTAAACAACACTTCTGCCGGAATGTTCAGTTTTAAATACGTTTAACAAACCGCAAAATGACCAATATCTTGTTTGAACAGAAAGAGTTTCTAACCCTCCTTGCAACTAGCTCAAAATGATATAAGTATGATCCACAAGAATAGCATGGCATGATATTCCACATTGAAAATTTCATACAGATAACAGAAAGGAGTAGATATCAATAAATCAAAAGATGAGATAAACATCTGTTAGAAAAACAATAGACAAGCAAAAATTTGGAAAGGGGAAAAGAAGTGAAGAATATTGTTATACAGAGAAATATAACAAGGTATTGATTCTGTTAACAAGAAGAACAAAATTACAAATAAAATAAAATAAATTAAACAATCAAGATTAGAAGGAAGGGACGAGGAGTATTATTACTTTGGATGCATCCCATATTTGCAATGTTCTATCAAAGGAAGATGTGGCAAGTATGGTTGAATTTGGTCTAAACCGAACATCTGTAACCAGAAGTGAATGTCCTTCTGAAGAATTAACAAAATCAAAAGTTTGCATGTTCCAAATAGAAACCTGCCAGAGAATGAAATACACACCAAGTTTGTTGCAATAATTATGATTAAAAAGAGAAAGCTAAACTCAGAACCTGAAAGATTGATGATCTCAAAATACCTTCTTGTCATGGCCAGCACTGGCTAATAGTCTCCCATCAGATGAAAAATGACAGCATAACACCTTGCTTTTGCTTGAGTGAAGGCAACCAATCTCTTCAAAAGCAAAGCCTACAAGATTGTAACAAATCCTTATATAGGAATAGCCATAACGAATATCCAAATAACAACAATGCAGAAAAGTTATCATTTCCCTTTGACAGTTCTATGTTATACATATACTAGGTCAACTTCACAATAATGAATGGAGTATATCTGTCAAATTATTTTATTAATTATTAATTATATTCACCATTGACCCATGCTAACCTATGTTCGGCTCTGCATTTCCCACCCAGAGATTGCATAGAGCCATAGGCTTCAATTGTGAATTACCAAAGCATGAGGGCACATTCATAACATTAAGAGGCTTGTGAATCTTAAACAAATTAAATAATGTTCAAAATACTGAAACAATTGCAAATTACAAAAAAAAATAAGCATTCATTTCTCTTTAATATGATTTCTTCTAAGTAAAAAATACACTCTCTTGTTATTCTGGGAATTTGACATCAATGCTAGTTCTGAAAAAATGTCAAGCTTATCCCTTGCATAAAAATTTAGAGGATTAGAGGTCTGCGTCTAACAATACTATCATCTGATAATTGCAGAATGAAATGACAAATTATGGCAATATGATGAAAATTTTGTTTTCATCACACTTCTTTTTTTTTTTCTTTCTTTCCAAATACTCAACATTTCTTTTTTTATGTAAGATTATTTGTGTTCATAATCTATCATCCTTCATTAAGAATAATTTTGTGTATATAAGAGACTAAATATCATATCATATAAAATAAAGCATTAGACTAATTTTCAACTTTCTGTAATGAAGAAAATAACATTGGCAGTGATGACTTGGGCAAACAAGTTTAGGGATCAAGATTTGCTACACAAGTATCAAATTGTTATACAATTTTTTTAGGTACCCTTATCTTATAAGCCTAAGAAATTTACCTTTATGATCATTTTCACCACAAGCTGTAGAACTTCGTTTCACATTGCATAGAGGAGTGCCTTTGTCATCATCTTTGTCATCACTGGTGGACAAAAAGGATTCAACATTTTCATTTGCAGGTTTATCAACTTCAGCATTTGCACAACCCTATGAAATGCACATTCAAATAAAAATGCTACAATTAGCAAACTTCGTAAGTGCTTCGCAAAGAGTTTATATTAGCTGGATTAGGGAAAAAATAATTAAACAAAACATGATGGTATGATTTCTCAATCATACTTTGCAGTCTCTTTCACTTTGAAGGGACTGGCATCAGATTCATGCAATGGTAAAGAATGAAAGGAAAAGCCATCTTATAATCATATTGGTTTCTAAGGCATTTAACCTACGAAAATTTTGTCTCCAGTTCTTGAATACAACAATTTCCTTCTTTTTCTACCATTCTGATTGAAACCAGGTAATGTTAGAAGAACATATATCAGAAAGAATGGAAAACCATAGTACTTTGCATCAAATTGGGAAAGCATGACCATCTAGTTCTTCAATAATAAAAATGGATTGATGATTGTTAGTAGTAGTACCTCTGGTAACTGCTGCTGCAGATGCTGATCATGTTTGTGTCGATGCTCTTCAGTTTGTTTCATTTGGATTATCAACTAGTTCATCACAAAAAATAGTAAATCAAGAGAAAATTTATGAAACAGCAAAATAAGAACATTAAAAAGATCATCCAAACACATTTTATTCTGCTTGAGATTTTCTTTTTTTTCATCTCTTTCTAATTTGTATTGATTATAGGTGGAAATGGGAAGTTGGGGTAGAACAAAAGCATTGCACTTAATCTTTAATCTTTATGAATGCTATTATTTGGTAACCCCTTAAGGTCCAAAAGTACTCATTTCTACAAATTCCGAGTCACAGCCAATTAAAAAGGTCCTAAACCAATGTCTGAAGCCTACTTGAAAGGCCCTAACCCAATCTTTTTTATCAACAATCAAGGGAATTCTCCTCACAACCAAAACCAATGAGCTTGAAGGACATTATCTCGTCCCTGCGTTCAACATAGCCAATGCAGAATCATCAACCAATTCATTCAACCTATTCAATAGAGCTGTTGGTAAGTCATCATTGCACTGGAAAACTATTCATGTCAACTTGCTTTTCATATTGAACACAGGGAATGTTTGGTTGGTCTAAAAAATACCAGAAATTTCTTCAAGGAGTTCTTTGAATGAAACCCATGGGAAAGTTGCAGAAGATCTTTTTTTTCTCCTTCAATCATCTTTGATTCATTAACAAGCAGGCCAAGAGTTACACCATTGCTTGGCACTGGGCTACCCCCAGTTAAAGAAGCAATGCTTACTGGTCTTCATGATGCCTTATTATGTCATGTTTAAGATGCTTTTACATTGTCATATTTCCCTCATTTTTATAATGAATTTTTCTTTGTGTAAATAAATTGGCTGCCCTTAGTCACTGAATTTATATATAATAATCCAGAGTATTGTCCAACTGTTGGCATGCATCCAAATATTTACTTGGCTGTGACCTTTTACTCTAAAGTTATCATCATAAAATGGAAGCTTCTGCTGTTTGACCCATATTTGATGGGAAGAATGCTTCTCTGATACCCAAAAGAAATAAAATAAAATTTATTTTTTCAAAGAAGCTAGCCAGACGACATTAGATTATTTTCACTAACCTCTGCATTTTTCCCATTCATATTACTCTCGGGAAGTATCACGTTTTGACCATCAAAATTAGCAGAGCTTCCAGGAAAAGCAGATGTCAAGTTTCCGAATATAAGTGGTTGGAATTGACTCAATTGATTCTGCTGGTGTTGCTCTGCCAACATAGGAAACTGTTGTAGTTGGCTAGGTGTCTGCATAAGTGAGTTTGAAAGCAATCCATTCGATGGTGAAGGATAGCCTGGATTAACTTCTTTATTCACCCCTGTAAAGAAAGAAGTTAGGGATTAGAAATGACTAATAGAAACTTATCATGGCAGAAACAATTTACTTGTTATCTATTCAATTATATATTTTCCACTTTGTAGTCATGTCCATACTACAAAATGAAAAATGCAACTTCAGTGATCTACTACTTCAGTTATGTCCTGTATCCACAACTAAAAAAACACCTTGATATCATTAGACATGACAAGAAAATAATTAGAGCAAAATTATTTGTGGGCATACCACATGTCCTTTAAAGTTAGGGCTGCAAATGAACCAAAACATGCATCTCAAAAATTGGCTTGAATATTCAACCAAAATTCAGCTTGACTCTGCTCTTTGCAGCCCTACCTTTAATGACATATAATGCTAGTATCAGTCAAAACTTTACAATCATATAAATCATATTTTATATGAGAAAATATGTGCCCCAAGAATTATACCAAGAAAAAGTTAAACTGCAATAACCCATAGCCGGTAGTTTTTCCAAAGTAAATCATGATGTGAAGTTGCAGAGCTTCCAAAGGAAGAGTGCAAAAGCTAAATTAGGATCCAACAAACCTGCAGCATGGGATCTAGGTCTTGCAACTACCCCCTCTTGTACTCCTTCATGGAGAGTAGTGTCCATAGGATTAGATTGAATGATGCTATTAACATTTCTAGGTGGCTGTAAAAAGCAAAGCATTTAAACTTCATATAAACTTTAGCAATTTGGAATTCTAACTAACAGTTTGTAGATGAGGCCATACTCTCACCGTTAGTAGTTGAGCCTGATTCTGAAATTCCTGCTGCAGGTAGCTGAAATGACCAAATAGGTGTCAAAGAAAAGTATAAAAGAACACTGGCCTATGAATGCAATCCTCTTAATATGAAGGTACTTTTCACAACATTCCTATTTAATAGTTTGAGGCAAACATTGGTCCACATAACTGTGATAATATTGCTATACTCTTTTCTTTAAAATGTAAAGAAAATCTATGATAAACCATTACATTTTCACCCAAAACATGGGCTCTGCACTTGCATTATGAAATACAAGCATTTCCTGGAAATACCTTGGACTGATTGTGGCTGACTTTGACAGATTCAGCTTATTACCATGAAGTAGCAGTAAATTTGGATAAGAGTTGCTGATAGGATGCCTAAGATGCTGTTCTTCCTCTAACATTCTTGTAGGCAAAAGGCAAGTAGGAGGTTGCCCTAACATCCCGTAGCCAGGGCCAACCGGAAACTCTCCACACCTCTGCTGGTATATTGGTAATTTTGGCAGAATTGGACGCATGTTTTGTATCTCATTCTGTGTCATTTGTCCACCCTGCAAACCAAATAAAAAATAATACACCTTGGATGTGCCATCTTCAAACAAAAGCAAGCATCAAATTTTTTTCATTCAAAAAATTATCACCTTAACAGAGGACTTTGTCTTGGCCTCTTCATGTTTAAGTTGCCTAGAGGCATACACATCATAAAATAATGTCCACCATTCATGTAAAAACCCATCAAATGAATCAACCGCTGAAAAACAGATCATATCAACGATTAACAACTCTCTTTTTTTTTTTTTGAGATCAACGATTAAACAACTTGTTATTGGCAAAAGGAAACTATAAGGCTCATGTTACAATGCTAGATGAAAAAAAATAGGAACAAAGAGAACTCAGTTACTTACAATGATTCACATTCAATAGATCAGTCGGCATATTCTTAAAGAGAAGATGAAATATAGAATCTCTCGCTTTTAGGAAAAGAAAATTGTAAAAAAGAAAAAAGAAAAGAAGATAATATGCGACAAGAAGACTAACAAAATTGAGCATGAATTGGGGAAAAATTTAGAAAAGAAGATAATCAACATCAAGAGTTCACATAAATTGCTACTTAAAAACTTGCACATCCCCCTCTGCGCCCCTCCCCTAAACTATCGAATAAAAAATCTGAAGTCAATGAATTCATCGATAAAAACAGATTCAATTCATCAATAAACAAATTTAAAGAAAAAAAGATAATATATACTAAAGCAAGATCGCGTACCAACAGGGTTTTCACCAACATTTGCTTCATTTCTGAAAATTGCAGCTGTTTTGTGCAAGTTCCTTTTCACCAAATAATCATGCAAATACAAATCAAACCTATAACCCCAAAATCAAAGGAAACACAAGTTAAAGATTGTACACACTAAAGAGAAAATAAGGAAAAAGAAAACTAAGCGAAGAGCATCATTAGAGCGGATAAACTGACATCTTTTTAGCATCCCAAGAATCACCACAGTCCATGATCACCTTCTACTTCAATCAACCCCAACAAGCTAATAATCAAAGAAAGGAGTAATATAGTGACGTTACATATATGTCACGTAAAAACGAGAGAAAAGATGATGAAAAGAAAAATGCCTATGTGGGGATTATGAAACAGAATGAATTGAAGAGAAAACCACTCCACATGGGGTTTTTAATAGAAACACATGGAGAGAGAGAGACAGAGAAAGCAGATGATACCTGACTAGTGACTAGCTAAAGCAGCAAGTGACAGTGCCATGCAAAGGGAGGGCGAAAGAAAATGGACAAACAAACAAATTTGGCTTTTTCTGGGGGAAGATACAGACACACAGAGAGAGAGAGAGAGAGAGAGGATGGTCCACAGTGGGCTTATATACAACTACATTTCCGACTTGGATAAAGGTTCAACCTGCAGGTCGCGCTCCATTCCTCGTTTCCTCTACAGATGGTAGCTACAGATTATGATAGCGTACGGACGCTGTCGGCTACAGGTGCTCCACATTGGAAACGCTAATTTTATTGCATCTTTATTTATTATTATTATTATTATTATTTTAATCTAAATCCTTTGTCAGCGGACCAATCAAGTCATGCATTGTCATACGTAAATGGCATTATTGAAATTTTACTTTACCATTTTTAGGATAATTATAAATTTTTTTATAGATTCACCAAAAATTACATATTAATTTCTCTATTTTCAAGTTAAAACAATTAATTTATCAAAAATTAAGAAAAACAACTAATTTATCAAATTGATTTATATATATATATAAATTTAAATAAAAAAATTTTCATATATTATGTCATTTTATATTTAAAATTAAAAGTATCATACAAATTAACTAATGATATTAAAAGTAAAAATAAAAAAAATAGAACTACTTTAACATAAATTTAAAATTTACAAATTAATAATTTAAATAAAATTCACAAATTTACAAGTGCTAATAGGCCTTGATTTTCTGGTGATGGAGCAAAAATGGAAATTGCCCAAGTTAAGGAAAGTGATTCTATGTAGCATAAAAATGTGGGTTAGGTACAGAGGACTGTTGTTAGGATTGCATTGAGGCCTTCAGAGCAATTAGATTGTTAAAAATATATATAAATATTTAATTTAAAAATTAAAATAATTTTATTTTTATATAAAATTAAACTTATAATAATTGCATTTAATAAATATAGCTATCAAGTTGTCTATTCTGGCTTACAAGAAAAAAAAAATGTCTATTCTGGCACAATTATTGACCAATCGCGTCTTTCCATTTTTGGTATCAAAGAAGCATTGGCATTTGGCAACCAGCCCAAATTGAAGATTATTTATAACAGATTTTTTTTTCTTCCTACATTGTTAGGAATTTAACCCTTTGTTTGGATTGAGAGGTTGTAGTGGTAAAGGAAAATAAAGGATGATTTTAAGAAAATTTTACCTTATTTGGAAAGAAGAGTTGAGAAGGGATAAGAGAATTGAGGGTTTTTAGGAGGTTATTTGGGGGATTGGAAACTCCCCAAAACCCTCCAACCAATTTCTATCTGAGTGTTGAAAAAATTTTTATTTGTTGATTTTCTATATTGTCAATATCAATTTTAGAAGAAAGTCTTAATTATCCCTTCTTACTATAAAATAATAAGTTTTATAAAAAAAATAATTTTATGATTTTTATATTTAATTTTACCTTTCAATACAATCCAATCAGATTATAAAACCTTTATTTACCTTACTGTTGAATAATAAAACATGATTGCAGTTAAGGAAATTTCAAATTTATTATATAAGGATGAATTTAACCATCATTAATTTTAAGTATTTGTATTTAAATTTGTATATTTATTGTATATTTTTTAATTAATGTTGTATAAATTTTGATATTGATATTTAATTTAATGATTATTAAAATTGTTTTTTATTAATTCCAATTAATGCAAACAAATCTTTTTTTATTCAAATTAATGCAACAAACCTTTAGGGAAAGTAAAAACTATCTGACAGAATATTAGCTTTCTTTTTTCTTAAATCTTTATAAACTTTATAGGTATTTTCATGGCAAATTTACTTTTAATAATTTTATGTAAGAATAAGTTTAATAATATTTTTATTAAATATTTATATAAAATTTATCTATTTATGATTAAGATAACGAGTAATTAATCTCATACAAATCTTATAACAAATATTTAATTTAAAATTGATAATCTCATTTTATATATAAAGACAATCTTATAATAGTCTTCAGCTTTTCATAATTTCTATGGGAGAAGTAGGAATAATAAATGATTTAAGTTCATCATTAATTGCCTCGTATCTTCAGGTCTTTTTGTTCGACAATAACTTTTAAGGTAATTTTTAGTGCATTAATTTTAATTAAAATATTATCTTTCTTATTTATTCGGTAGTATTTGTAGTAGTATTTAAGAACTGAGGAAGTGATTTATGATAAATTATCCGAAACATTTTACTAGAGTCACAATATCATAGTCATAACACCACTAACAGTTATTTTTATTGAACACTTCTACTTTAAATTACAATATAAACAGCTAACCACTAATAGCTAATTATTAAAATAGCTGACAATTATTGGAACAACTAATATTGCCGTGAGACTAGTTCTAATCGAAGGTTAAACCAGTTGAGTTTCAATTCTGAAGGGCCAGGTCTAGTTGGCAGCAATTGGGACAATATCAAGATTCAAAAATCAAGATTTTCTAAGTTTATATATGACAATTACACAGAATTTAAGGCTGATATTGCTTCAGGGAGGCTAGGCATCAGATTTTATTCACTGTTAGAATAAAAGAGACTATTGGAGTTAAGGAACTATTGGAGTTGAGGAATTATTTATTGGTATACAGTGCAAACCATCCAAAATAAAGAATCAATAACAGCAGCTAAATCCCTTCCGGAACATCCTATAAAGTAGCAGGAGAGGCGTTGGCTTGCATCGATTCGTTTTCTTTGAGGTGACACTGATTTTTTTAACACAGTTCATTGCTAAATTATGCAATTTTAGGAATAGAGTCCTCGTACTTTGCCTCTGTTTACCACCCTAGAAAGCATTTCCGTGAAGAAAAGCATTACAATTTACAAGATCAACCCTCTTTGTTCCTTCTATTTTTTTTTTTCTTTGGCAATATGACCAAATGGAGAATATAAGATAGTTATTGATGCCATGAATTTCTAGATGGAGAAGTTAGGCATCTTTTCACATGCAAAGATAGGAATGGCATCCAAAGATTTACATGAATTAAAAAAAATAAATGGCAGGAGCTCTATATACATACTTTTTCCCAAACATTTGAAATCACCCTGACCAAGATGAAATTCTTGTTACAGCTTCCATGCTGCTCTTGTTTCTGTTTCATCAAGTCCAAAAAGGACAAAAATAAGGAAAAGGAAGGAAAAAGTGACTAAGAGAAGCAATTATGCCTGTCAAGATTTCCTCCTGAAAGCATGATTGAGGTCTACGGCGGTTTGCTTGCTGCTCTTTTAATCTTCTTTTCTTTATGCATTATGAATGAATCTATCATATATTGTAACTAACTCTTCATGTTAATGGCTATCAAGTAAAGTGTTACAGCTTTTTCCTTTGTTTGATGATGCCCTCACCTCTGCTGTGAATTTCTCTTTTGCTTACTTTCTATATTCGTCTGGGACACAGTCTATTTCTTGCATTTGATGTTCAACTGAAACCAAACCAATCTGAGAAAGAAACCTGTAGGGATAATACAACAATTCACGTTCAGGAAGTGTACAAATTAAGAAGTCTATCCGCTGTATATGATCATGCTCATCTGAACATTTTTTTTTTAATATAAATTAAAACGCATATCAAATGCATCACTTATATTATTTTAATAAAGTTCAAAATAGAATAAACAAATCCGTTTTCCTTATATTATCATGACTTGTTGCCCATTTATGGAATTGAACCATGTTCATGTCTAAATGCCCCCCAGTCACACTTTAGAAGTACAGCAAAGAAGCATCCAAGGGGACTTGCTTTCTCTAAACTTGTATGTAATACCCGGCTTATTAAAATGGCTGAACTACCATGAAATATATGGAATCAACAGGGCAAAATTAAAGAAACCCCAGAAGTAAAATCAGATAACAAAAGTCATGTTATTCCAATTTTCAAGAAAAATCATATAATTCATTCACCAAGAGCCCAACTAACATTTAAGGTGCAAATACCATTTACCAAAACAATACTGAACTCCACTCACACAATGAATAGACAACATCAATTCCAATGTTTCATAATGCAGTGACAAAGGCAGTAGCTTTTTATTTAATTTGAATAAAAAATTAATGGCATTAGTCTCAAAAGTCCATGGTTTTCAAACCTAGCCTGATAATTGGATCAATGAAAGCAAAGGATTAAGGATTTAAGGTTTAATTGGAGTCGAACCGCTATAAATTTATAATGATGTATTAAATTATATCAAAATTAATCTTTATTAAATTTTATAAGTAAATTATTAAATAATAATAGAAAAATAAAATAAATTAATTTTCATAAATCATTTTAACATTTTATTAATGTTTTATAATACAAGAAACAACCAGTTAATTTTATTTATCATAAAAAAAAATAAAAAGAATTTTAATGTCCTTTACATATAATGATCGAATCTATGTAAAACCCCTTTGAACCAGACTGGATTGACCACGTTACCGGTTATCCAAACAGCTCAAGGGTGTCAACCCTAGTTCTCTTCTAACAAGGGTTTTCAGCATAGATCAGACCAGCCATTGGTCCAAGTCCTAATTAAACCAGTCTGACCAGTTGGGTCAGTCCAGTACTAACAACTATGAGAAAACCACCACGGAGACAAGTTCAGACAGCAAAAGGCAATGTAAAACTTAAAATTATTGGGTGACTGGATCAAAAAACCTATCATCAGAGGAAACGGATACTATATAATTAACGTTTACTTGTAATCAAGATAAAATCCAATTTTTTAACTTTTAAACCAACCCAAGTTTAAACCTTTACTTGATACCAATTAATATTTAAAACTGCACATACACTCAATAAATATCAGGATCCAAAACTGCATAACACACATGACACCATTTCTCCATCTATCCAGCACCCAAATGAAGATTATAAAATATTTGGGATTTGAAAATTTGAACAGCTATGAATGTTCACAAGCCAGGCATGGCTCATGCAGCAAAGAAATTGGACATGAATATCTAGCATGTTGATATGTTCATGCATTCTGCTCTTTCAAGCTCTAAGTGGCATATCAGTAGCCAAAATTATGCCTTTCAGCTCAAGGAAGAGTTTATCAAGATTATTGATGTTGTCCCCAACACCTCACAGAATCACAGATACAAGCCTCAAACAGATAAAAACACTAAAATAAGAGACATTCCCTGCCAGTATTGTGCTTCCATAGCCTAACATTCATATGCACACATGGCCAATTTTCAGCCTGATTGGCATAAAGCAACAGCCACTGCTTTATTAGAGATCTAAATTTCTAATTTCTAATGTTGGTTTGTCAAGTAATGCTTCTTGGATCAGGTTGGCTAACCTTAACTTAACCTCAGAGTACCTTGCAAGGACTCTATTTCCAACTTGGAAGGATTTAAACTACTCAAGATGATATTTCAATTAACCATCCACGAGGCATTGCTCAGAAAGATTCTCCAGATGGCAGATGTATTAGTAAAAGTATGCCATCTATCACTTACAAGGAAAAGCAAAAACATAGATAAATTTGGGGTTGCATTCCATCCTGAAAATAGTATAGTATCAAGAAGTAGAAAAACAAAACATGGTCAAAGTCATACCTAATGGGGATTGGGGGGAAGGCATTGCAAAGTAAACAAACGCTTGGCAAAATCACTCAACAACCTTTACCGATGAGACACTAATGCTAAGATATGAGATACATAATCAAGCATAGAATGGTTTTATAGGAATTCTAAATCCATCCTCTTTAAATGAATTTTATTTATGGTCAAAACAGATTAAAATAACAACCCCTAGTTCTTAAAACTTCAGCAACCAAGGAATCATACAATGGAATAGAACAAACAAGAGATGCAACAAATTACAATAAGGTACTTCAAGCCAAAACCAAATTAATAATTTCAAGTGGGTCGATCAACCAACAATAACCCATGTGCAATTCACACAAGTCAGTCAAAAAGAGAGACTTGTTAGAGAATGATTACTTTACCAGCTAAGAAGCAAGAAAAGAGCGGCAGCAATTAGAACAAGAAACCCAACATGAAGTATCAAAGGAGAGTCGCTTGAAGAGAAGGCCAAGCCAAGCATTACAGCAAGGCAAGCACCCAGCATCAGAAACACTGATTTTAGTGTATTCCATGTAGGACCCTGAACATTAAACAACAAAAAGATTCAGTATTTACTAGAGTATAGATGAGTGCCCAGATAACTACGCCTACAAATATGAGTTTCAGAAACAGCACTAACGTTAACACCAGGAGTTAGCGCTCCTAATAAGACTGCTTTTGCCGATGATATGTCCAATTTCTTGTTCTCCATTTTCAGTTTTCAGCTTTAACTTAGATCTGCGAGTTGAATTTCAGGAGAGACCGAGAGAGGACTGGGAGATAGAGAGGTTGAATTGTGCCATTTGCCTGTTTGGACTCAAATGGATTCTCCAGGGTCGCCGTCTTGGCCCAGCTTTGGTTTTTTCCCCCAACAGTAGGGAACACGAAATTTAATTGGCATAAAATTCAATTTGGTCCCTGAACTTGCAACCCCTATCAAATATTGCCCAAATTAAAATTTTCAGCCTTATTAAATACAAGTACTTCAGCTGGACACAAGACACATGATGCATAGTAAGGCCCAAAAATTAAATAGGTAAAATTTATATATTTATTTTTAAGTTCATAATAAATTTCGTCTAATTAAAGTTTTATTATTATTAAATTATGAATATATGATGAATTTCATTACTAATAATTCAATGCATGAAATTAATTAGAAGTGTGATGCGATATAATTTAATTATAAATGGTATTGTACTATAAGAGTGATATGCAAATATATATAAGAAAGAGAAAATTATATTGGATCACCAGTAAGCTTTGACATAGTAATATTGAAGACAATTACAGGGTTGTGAAGTTTCGAGCTCGATTTCCATTTAGAGCCATTTTAAAAACAGTGAAGAAGTAAGCGTATCGTATCAACAAGGCATGATAAAATTTCCACAATGTTAGAACGGCAGAAATTTTTTCTATAGACATCCTTAAGCTCTTCTTTCCAACGAAAATACTCTATTAGACAACATATGTACACATCCCATTAACAGACATTTAAAGTTATAAACCCACATAAATGACCATTTAAGGCCTACTATATGCTGAAAAAAAATAAATAAAGCCTCCTAAGCATTTTGTGGCAATGAAGTTCCAATGAAAGTTGTGCAGCCATGTGAAAGGCTCATATTCTATGGTCATATGAAAATTTCAACTTCCCATATATGCAGGACCTCTCAAGGTTGGATCTTGCTGGAGCAGCCATTCTTTCTCCTTAAGAAACTGCAAAAGAGGCTCAGGCTCATTCACAGCACCGCACCCATAAGGGCTTGGTCTTTGATAACCAGGATAGGGCTTGTCCCTTCTGTAGTCAACATTGCCATAAACAGGAGGAAAACCTGAATGCAACGGTGGGCTCTCCTCATAAATCAATGGATTAGTAGCCAAAGGAGCTCCAAATTGATCAAAAAGACCAGACCTGGACATATCATAACCATAGAGGTTTCCTGAGTTCACAGTAGCATATGAATGTACTGGCCATGTTTGACTTGTGGTCCGCTCAAGATTATGATTTTCCCTGTATTGACGAAGCCATTCAGATGAAGTCATTCGACGCAATGGTGGATATCCATCCACCAAACCAGGGATACCAAGACCATAATCAAGTGGCTGCTGAGAACCTGTCCAATTTGAATAGCTGCTCACTTGTGATGCATCAAAGAAATTGTTTGTTCTGTTGATGTTTCCCAAGCCATTGTAGTCAGAGAAGGTAGATTGAATGCCATTAAACCAAATAGAATAATCAGGCAAGAGTGGAGCAGAAGGCAATGGTGCTGAATAAGCAGGAGAAGAGTTATGCATGGTAACAGCTTCATGCCCTAAACTAATGACAGAATTCTCAGCATCACTGATGAAGAGATCATTAAGTGATGCAGATGCTATTTCCTCAATAGGCCGCATTTTATTCATCTCTCTTTGCCCTTTCGCTCTATCATTGCTCAAACTTCCTCTATTGAGGACCCAAGCATTGAGTGAGGGTGGTCCGGCAGAGATGGAGGTGCTGAAAGAGAAAGGCCCAGAAGAAGAAATAGAGAATTCTGAAAATGGGTGTGCTACAGCATCCTTTACAAGAGGCTCCTGATGTTGCAATGGCTTGTTGCGCCTAAAATTAGTGAGATCAGAATGGAATGCTGAAGAATCACCCTGGACCTGGTTTTGTGCTATTAGCAGTGAAGTCGCACGTCGCAAACATTCATCAGCAGGTACTATCTGGTCCAATTTATCTTCTGGAGTCGTTTGATCATTAGCTGCAATACCATTATAAATTGGTGCAGAATTATATCTTGTGAGAGGCTTGAAGAGAATGACTTCTTCCTCCTCCACAGCAACAGACTTGCTGATTACATGAGAGTTATTTGGTTTCTCCTCAATCTTCTCAGATCCCTCCGTCATTTTGTGAATATGCTGATCAGAATCATCCACTTCCACATTACCACAGGACTCCACCTTATCTGTTTCTTTCTTGTTTGCAAATTTATTCAACTCTGGTACATAAAATTTTCTTCCAGATTTATCATAGCAGATCCACTTCCGATCACCATTTGATCTTTCTGCTATCTTGATTGCAGCATTAATAATGCGTTGAGCACGGCATTCAGTGCCACATTCATAACTGTCTGCATGTCCCCAGTGGCTTGAAAAATCTAATGACACATGAGAAGAAGCTAATGGTGCGAAGCCCCTCAGCTCATAGTCTTCCCACAGAGCAATGCTGCATGGAGGCTTGACTTCACCCTTGTTAATATCAAATCGCTTCAGAAGTTCAAGATAAACACCGAAAAAATAAGATATAGCACTTGTACTTTTTTCATTAGATCCATATACTTCTGCTTCATCAAGAATGCTCTCCAGCCACTCTGAAAACACAAGTAAAGCTGGTAAAAGGGGACAAGAGTCCAAGACATTTGCCTTCAAGCATCTTTCAGCAAGGCGTCCCATGAAAATGAATGTAGCAGTCAATGCCTCTCGTATCAACTCAAACTGATGCATATCATTCTTGTTCTTTGAATCTCTTGCTTCTGGGCTCCTTATCAGATTCTCAATGACAAAGATAAATACAGAGACAACTTGAAGATTCCGAAAGGGACCGCTTCTTGCTGAATCCATACGCTGATAGGATTCCATTGCAGCTTTTAATTGTACATCGCCTAGTGCCATCAATGCGTCCAGCTCTTTTATAGTAGAAGCAAAAGTAAAAGGGAAGTCCTCCAAACTGCCTCACATTAAAAAGCGGCAGAAAGATCAAAAGTTGAGTATAAATTTTCTTGGAAGTTCTAAAATGTAGAATTTACAACATCAATTGCATAGAAAAAGCACAAATCTCTAGAACATCACAGGTTGTGATCTCTGGCAAGGGAAAAAGAGTTGATAATCTAACTACTCAAAGTTGAAAGGAATCTGCTTAATTCAATGGTTTACTATTTGTAATATAAATAATTATTTAAAAAAAAAAAATCTCTTTTCCTGCCAGGCTGCTACCATTCTTGAGGCAGAGTTCCCCCACCGGGCTAAGGGCAGGGACAGATTAATCCTCAAGGTTGGGTAAAATTCCCATCTCTACATCTTAACCAGAAATATGGTGACGTTTTCAAATGAAAGTTCATCAAATATTATTACAGCTCATGATCCATCTGAAAAGGCAATATCTATAGTTTGCTGGCTAACAATCCAACAAATATGTTTTTCTGCTAACTAAAAATATTTTTTCACTTTCATGCAATTAGGAATGCAATATATTTTAACACCATAAGAAATTTAACAAATTTCTAATGAATCCACCAAATTATCGATCAGATCTCTGAAGTTAAATACCAGTTTGCACATTTAATTTCACCTAAGTAAGAAAAACTATCATGGTAACTACAAGCTAATGCAGGGAAGACTATTACTATATTGAACTTTTTACTAACAGAGTGGGAAAAAAATATCGCTACAGGAACAAAAAGGCTTAGAACTTAAGAAATCATAAATTACAATTACATAACTGAATTTAGAAGAAACAAGTTTTCTAAAAGAAAAACGTGCTTCAAATTACCTGGATTTTATGAAGAAGAAACTTATTGTTCTAATGAAAAGAGGCCATAAATGCATTCCCCTCAAGCCTTCATCCTGTGCTTGTACCATCTTGCAATTTGATGGATCATTAGTTGATTGAGATTTGATCTGGATAGTACTTTCAAAGGGATTGAAGAAATCAAAGTGGGCCTCAGCAGAAAGGGAATGTAAGTGGGATGACCTGTTCTGCAAGATCATATGGAGCCATCAAAAAGGCTTAAGAATAAACATCAACATCAACATCAATCTGTAGATGATAAAATTTATATGAGAGGAAGAAGAAACTGGATCTTACTCTTTCAAACAATAAAATAAGGTTATTCCATGCATCCGGGAAAGGCTCCCTAACAGCCAAGCTTCTTATGCAGTGGTACAATGCTAGGAACTCATCACCGACATATGTTGCCAACACTGCCAACTACAATGAAAATAGTGTGTTATAGATACAAATAAAAACCATGATTATAATGTGCTATAGACACAAATAAAAACCATGATTATAACTTTTGGAGCATACAAAGTTTGAACAGCCATGAATTTCTCAAGATTAAGCACGTAACTGAAGTAAATCTACAAGAGATATCATGATAAGGAAGTAGCCTAAAACTACCTGATTTTGGGGGTTTCCACTGTGTGGCCAAATCTTTGTAGCTTCCAAGTAATGTGTAACTGCAACTGACCAGTTCTGGTTCTGTATGTCTGACTTTTCACATTGCTCTCGGTATCTAGCAAGATCCCCAAGACAAACTAGAAATCTATGGCATAAGAATTGCAATTTCTGCATTTTTTTGGGTTCAACAGAAGCAGAATTTCCACCTCTTCTACAGAACAAAAAGTCTTCTGGGAGCCCATAATATCTTTTAATTTTTATGATCAAATTCTGATAAAATCTAGTTGCTTCTAAGAGAAATAACTTAAACCCTTCTACAGGATTGTCATTGCTTCTCTGTACAGCAGCTCCACTTTGTGTTGCCATAGATTTGTTAGCCTCTTCATTAACAGAGCTTTTCTTTATTCTTTTACGAAATTCATCAATATGCCTATAGTGAAGCTTCCATAAAGAGTATTCAACATCTTGAAGTTCCGCCACTTCACGGTCACTAAGGATGGTTTTCTCATAACTAGCACAAACGTTTTTGTACAAGGCTTGAACATCAGAGTGCAATATACCTTTGGTATGGATCGATGTCAACAACTGTTTCTCTACATTAGCAACCTAAAACCACCACAATTTCAAGAATCAATAATTAAACTTGAAAGAACAAGAAATTTTTCTGTGAAGTATGAAGGAATTCCATGCAAAAGAAACTGCAGAAATTCACCTCAATAGGAATACTCGATTTTTCTTTTTGATCCTTAGGGGGAGCAAGTGAATTAGTATCCATGATTGGAGTTGGAAAACCTCTCTAGCCTGCCATTTACATAGACATTGAAGGAATTGTAAATCAACCACTAAATCACAGCTCAAGACATTTAAATATGGATAAAACTCAAATCAACAGAGAAGCAATCTAACCCATGTATTCTATTTCTAAAGTCCAAACTGCAACGATACATCAAAGAGTGAGTAGTCCTAAAATATGTCCAAGTTAATTAATCACAGGAATGAAATAGGTTTGATTTTGTTAAGTATTCAATAGCATCATATATCATAAATCCATCCTTTACAGTGATTCGCCACAATAGGAAAAAAGAAGAAGAAGAAGAAGGGGAGAGAGAGAGAGAGAGAGAAGGGACTCCCTGCCAGAAAAGTAACAATAACTCTAACCAGCAACTCATACAGAATCCTAAGCATATGTCTTGCTAAATTAAAGTTTTTCCCTTAAGAGCATTCGAATTCACTTGAAAACATGAAGAATATTTGGCATATGAAACACCAAATGAACTTTAACCCATCTCGTTTCCACTGTATTTAAAGCCAAAAAAATTATGCTCCTGAAGTAAAATTTAGCAAAAGCCCAAAATTATAGAATCGATCCAAGTTTTACATCCCGTTACCGACACTCAAAATAAAAAAATTGACCAGCTATATTTTCCCCAAGCATCCACAACCATTGGGATATCAAATCCTAGATGCCCATAAGCTAATCAGTTAATTAACCAAAAAAAATAAATTCTTTATCACCTGAAAATGTTTCTGAGAAGCAAACTGCAAATGAATTATAGAGAAAATCCTAACAAAATAAGACAAACTAACAGTGAAAACCATAAGAACAACAGTGAAAGAAGCCCACATCAAATTAAGCAACATGGAAAGCTCCAAGAAAAGATTTGTTAACATTTGAGGATCATATGGATAAGCAAAAGAAACAAAGAAACCAGAAGAACTGTTCCAGGAGAAAAAAAAAAAAAAAAAGGAAAATGGTACCTGAAGATCATACAGAGTCAAAAACCATCAACAGTAGAGCTTTATTAAAGTTAGTAAGCTGCAACCATTGCTTGAAACTAAAATTAAGACCAAAATCACCAAGCAAAAGCACAGAAATGATAGAAAGAGAAAAAAGGGGAGAGAGAAGCGCCTGGATAGGTAGTAGCAAGAAGCATTTAGCCACTTGTCCTGCTCTGTTGTGAAACAGACAAGGTGGCTGATTATAATGAATTTATCCTATATACAGCGGTCTTAGTATACTAATTCTGGAATAATACTAGTAAAAAAATACAAAATAATGTTAGAAAAGAATAAAAAAATGAAGGAAAAAATAGTTTTTTGGAAAAAAAAAAAAAAAGGAAGGAATGAACAAATGTCTGCTATGCTGATGATTATAATCATCAGTTTCTCTTGACTAAAAATGAGAGGATGCCTTGAAATCTAAGCTAAGATCATCTTTTTGCCTTTCAATCTTTATTAAGATGCCACTTTAAAAGTCCTTATTTCAAAGGTTTATAACATTGTTTTGTTGATGGTTTTTCTAAGGATAATTAAAATCTCACACTAATTTAAATTAGATAATATGCTTTTTATATAATTTTAATATTTTTTCCTTCTTAAGTTAAATTTTAGAGTGAATTAAATTGACCTATTTTCTTAAAAAAAATATATTCTTTGTAAATAATATATATATATATATATATATTAGAAGAGAGAAATGATTATAATTAATATAATGGTAATAGTTTTTAGTATTTTAATAATTATAAGGGAAGAGAGTCAATATGATAGCTAGTTAGCTACAGATATGAGTAAAATGGTGGTGGGTGGGTGGGTGGTTAGATCATGTTGCTGTCAAATACTAACAGAAGTCATTGTATGTGCCTGTTCATCTACAGGGATGGAAGGATGTAGGAATTTTCTCCAAATTAATTTTCAAATCAAGTTGTTTTGAAAAATCTTCTGTAATAACTCCATTGTCATCAAAGGTCTCCAAAAAATAATAATAAAAAAAAAAGCTTCATTGTCATTAATTTTTTATTCTTAAACATAAAAGTATTTTATTATAATATAAACAATTAATTAATTAATTATATAATTTACTTTTAAGTATTGCCACTAATTTTATATAGTTACATTCACTTAAATAATTAAAAAACTAAAAATAAAATAGCATAAATTATAAATGAGTTTATTTTTTAAGATTTGAGTGAAAATAATTTTAATAAAAGATAAATATAAAAGAAAATGACTTTACATAATTAGATAATTAAATTTATATTAAAAAAATATTAAATGCATAAATTAGTTTTTCATTTTTATTAAAAAAAATCTGATTTAAAAAATGTCTTATCTTACCAAATTTTTATAATTTAATAAATTTAAAAAAGTCATATATATGAATTAACCCTTAACTTTTACTAAAAAGTTTAATGACATCAATAATTAGTTTAATTTCTCTTTTAATTTTGATACTAATTATGATTATAAAATTTATATTAAAATATAAAATAAAATATTTTTAAAAGTTAGGTATCATGAGACTTTTCAAATAAAGGTTAGAAATTGAAATATATTTTTGATAAAAAAAAATAAAACATAATTTTAGTGTTGGAATGTATAATTTTATAAAAATTTAATTTAATTAATTTTTTTTATTAATTTAATTTTTAATAATTTAATATAAATATAATAAAACAATTTAAAATAAGCCAACAATTTAGGAGAATTTCCTATTAATATAGATAAAAAGGAAAATTTAAAATGACCCAATACTATGTGTACACCAAATATATTAACCCTCAATAAATCATGCCCCACTTAATTGTACGCTTCTACCAAAAATAAATTTATATTTTATCTACGACAAGGAAAATATCCTGAAAATATCTATAGCTTAAAATATTCTAAAAATAGTCAAGGTCTTTGTCGGTACAGAGAAGTTTCCAAGTTTCTATCGTCAAAGCGTGTACGCATCACACACGTCGTAGAGGAATAACTCCATGGTGGCCCTTGAATATAATTTGGTTTAATTTGAAAAATTGAATCAAATTGAATTAATTTCATTTAATTAATTTAATTTTAAAATTTAATTAATTTAATTTAATTTTATATTATAAAAATTTAAGTTATTTTGATTTGATTTTAAAGAGAAAAAAATTAATTAAATCGAATTGAATTAAATAGTAATTTATATATTCAAATTAAATCAAATTAATTTTTGAATTAATTTATTTTTATGAAAAATTTATAAATTATATTTAATTTTATATATATTAATTATTTAATTTTATTGATTAATGGTTATTAAATTTAAATCAAAATCAAAATTAAATCAAATAGCTTGAAAATTAAGTCTAAATTAAAAAATCATTCAAAAATCAAAATCGATCATTTTAAATATAACCGAATCAAAATAAAGTAATTCAGTTCGATTAAATTTTTCACCCATTTTAATTCAATTCAGTTTCTAAAATTTAAGATTCAATTTTTATAATTTAATTTGATTCGATTCGATTCCAACCAAATACTCAGCCTTAGGGGCCCCTCAATATGCCCGGTTAACCTCATTACCATAAATTATGGGAATTTTTTAAGTTGAAAATGTATTAATGAGAACATATTTTTATTATTTAATTATAATATTTAATTAATAATATATATTTATATCATATACAGTAATTTTTTTAATTATTTTTTTAAAAATTATTTATTTTTTTAATTAAAAAATGCTTTTCATTTAATTTTTTTTATTTAAAAAATATTTTTTATTGACTATTTCTTTCATATATCTCAAATGAGAAAATAAAAAAAATATTTTATAAGAAAATATTTTTTATAAAACAAGTAAAAATTTTTATTTAAAAAGTTTGGTAATAGTTTAATCTAAATATTTTATCTTACGTCTTAATTTTATAAAAATAAGAATTAATTTATATATTTGATTTTTAAATTTGTTAAATTATAAAAGCTAAGGTGAAATTATGTTTTTTTTTTTTAAGTTAAGACGGTCATTACACTTTTTTTTATAAAGATTTGGAATTAATTTATGTATTCATTTAATTTTTTATTTTATTTTATTTTAAAATATATTTTAACTCTTAATTTTTATTTAAAAAGTTTAGTAACATTCAAACATTTAAAATATTTCACCTTACACCTAATTTTAAAAAGTAAAATTAAGTGAATTTTACTATTTTAATTAGCATCAAAATTAAAAGAAAAAATTGAATTTAATTTAGTATGCTATTAAAATTTATTTATTCGACCTTTCTAAATATATTAAATTATGAAAAATTTAAAAATAAAATTGGAAATTTCAAAATTGTGGGTGTCATCAAACTTTTTTAATAAAAATTATTAGGTTAATCTATAAATTCAATTAATTTTTATTTTATTTTATTTTAATTTATTAATATATAATATAAATTTATTTATTAAAAATAAAATATAATTAAAAATACAACTTTTAACTTTATTTTAACAATACATTTATGTTTTTTATTAAAATTGTAATATTTAAATATATAGAAGTAACTTATTTTTTATGTTTGGTTGTAAGGAATAATTACAATAGCTAAGAAAAAGGTAGCCTCAAACTATAAGTAATAGTAAGGGCAATCCACTTCCGCAAGGGCTATTGCTTCAGCTTCTTTTTGGCTACCTCTGGAACTGACATCTTTCACTTGTTCAAGGCAGCACAAGCGGCAGCCAGGGGGAAGGCCCTCACTTCAGTCCGTTGGTGGAACTCCTGCTACACCAGCTGGGAATTGAAAAAAAGAGCAACTCAACTGCTGCATCGAGAAATAATTTTATATTAATATTTAATTTATTAATATCTATAAAAACAATATCTAATTTTATATTTAAATTAAAAAAAATCTAAATATCATTACATAAGGTTTATATAAATTATTAATTAAAATATATAAAATTAAATAAATTTAGATATTAATAATTATATTTAGAATGAATTTAAATAATTTAAGATAAATTTTAATTAATTTTGAAATAGATTTAAATATTATTGAAAATAATAATATTATTGGACATTTCATGAACAAATAACAACCTTTTTTTAAAATTTCAGGTTTGAGAGAGAATAAGCTTTATTGATTTTGAGTGCAATTTGGGTGTATGTATGTTGGAAGACTTATGGGTTTTACGTTTATTAATTAAGGTAGTTTGAATTATTTATTATTTTATTTTAATAATATAATTTAATATTTATTTTTATATTTTATTAATGATTATTGCAATGTAAGTTAAATATATATTAAAATTTTAAATAATTATATGTGCATTAAAATTAAATTTTTATTTTTTAAATAATTATTAATTATTTTTATTTAAATATTATTTTATAAGAATGTAATAATAAAACGTCTTTATAGTATAATTGCAATTACAAAAGACTGTATATGATTAAAAATATATGTTCATAATATGAAATATAAAATAAGTATGTTGGTACTTCGGAATTCTTGTGTGTGCATGGATTATATAAGATCAAAAGTCTTTATTCTTTATTAAAATTATCATGATTTTAATAGTGGTCCAATCATATTCCTGACTCGTGTGTGTTCTCTTATCCTTTGACAAAAAAAAAAAAGTAACTGCCTGAGTGAAAACACAGGAGAGGTGAGAGTCTACGATGGTGGCCTTGGTTGAGATCCGCGAGTTAGTAGACATGCCCTGTAGCTGATCCTTCAGGATCCCACATCGTGTGGGGAGAGTTAATTATATTATCGTTTGATATGATTTTGTATTAGCAACCGATATAATTATATAATGTTTTAAGTTAATTAATATGCTAATTAGTAATTTTTTAAAAGCCGCTAATATAATTCTGTATTTAATATAATTTTTTAAAAACATTTAATATAAATTTTAATAATTTCTATTATAATATTGTATCTGATAAATGATATAAAGATATATTGCATTTAATTTTAAATTTTAAAATAAATTAATTAATAAATTATTTTTATGATTTTTAAAGTTAATTAAAATATCAGTGGCAATTTTTAAATAGTAGCTGGTCTAATTATATATTTGACATATTTTTTTTAATAGAGTATGATATAATTTTTTTTATAGAGTATGATATAATTTTTTTTAAGTGGGTTAAAATGTCACATAACAATTTTTTTTTTAATTTGGTTAATATGACATGTAACGATGTTTTAATAATAACTATAATTTTGTAGTAATATATTATATAATTTTGGAATAGTTGATAATTTTTTAATATCTATTGATATAATTTTGTAATAACAATCGATTTAATTTTATATTTAATTTCTAATATCATCATAATTTAATGTATATTTTTATTAATAAATATCCTACTAAGGTTAAAAATTCATTTTTATTTTTGTCTATTATCCCAATATTTTTGGAGTCGAGTTATTATCAAACTTATTATTATTTTAAAGAACAGTTTCAAAAAGTTGTTTAATTATTTTAGAGTATAATTTTGAAAAGATTTAAAAAAAAAAAAACTATTTATCACAGTGTTAGAAGATTAAGAACAAAAACATTATAGAAACATTATCGTAGTTGTTGTTGAATTAAAAAAGTTAAAAAAAAAATTGAGAAGAAGAGTGTTTGAGAGAGGTGGAGTTGTAGAGGTGGATGGAGTGACACTCTTATGAAAAAGAGTAAATAATTTTAAAAATTTTAAAAATATAAAAAAAAAGGAAAAAGTAGGCACTGTAAAATACCAAAGGAATGATTAAAAGGAAAAACTAACAAAGAAAAAAAGTGATGAGGATTATCCATTCTTGTTGTTCATATACAATCTAAATCCAATCTGATTGTTATAACTAACTGTAAAGAGAGACTTTTCTAGAGTTATCTTATGATCAAACTAGTCTCATATAGGTGAGTATTCAGTTGGTTTGATTCAAAATCAAATCAAATTGAAAAAAATTGAAAATTCAATTTCACTTAAAAATAAAAACCAAACTAAATTGAAGTACATATATCATTGAACCATACCAAATTGAAATAAATCAGTTCGATTTTGTTTTAAAGATTGGTTTTCACAATCACAAGCTACAAACTTCACAATCCACAGCCTTCTCCATTTAGACCATTCCCATAGCCATTTTCTATCTTAAAATTTCAGTCGTCCAAGCCATAATCAATGAATCAAACATAAAATTAACCCAAATAAACACAATCAATGAATTAAACACACAATTAATTCAATTTTATCATTCTCAAATATCAGAACATAGTAGATTTACATGCCCAATGTAATACCTGCCATTTTTTTATGTCGGAATATCTGTCATTTATGAAATATTCTGGTGAAAAGGAAAACTTCACTGATGAAGGAGTGGCTGTAAAATATGAAAGTATATTCATATATGTAGGTTTGAAATGTTTAAAATGTATTTAAAAAAGAAAAATGTTTTAAAAGTTTCCTGAAAGTTTTAAGTGAATGTTTTTGGTAGAAGGGATTTCAGCAGCCGAAATATGGACTTTCGACAGTGAAAGCCCTTTTTTTTCCTAAAAAGCTCTTTTGGACAGAATACATTTTGGCACCTAAAAGTTGGACTTTCAGAAGCTGAAAGTTCTTTATCAGAGAGGGTATAAAAATGGTCCAAAGTTTATTTTGCTGCTAAAAACATTTAAGGTTTTCTTCTTTCCTCTCTCTCTCTCTCAACTTTGGAGCATACAAGGAGCTCTTTGAAGAGATTTCCTTAAGTTTTTGAAGATCTAGAGGTGAATTCTTCCATTTAGAAGTGTGGATGAGAATATTCAAGTTTTAAAGGTTTGGTTCTCTTACCTTCAAGCTCCAAGAAAAACGGTAACCTTCTTTTCTTCTTGATCTAATGGGTAGATCTAAGAAAGTTGATAAAAGATGAGGTCTTTATAACTTTAATTTTATGAAAAGTTGTTTTAAGTTAAGTTTTTGGAGAAATTTTGTATGTTAAGGTTAGGGTTTTATGATTTTATGTTGAAATTATATGTTTTGTGGTTAGAATAGTTATGTTTAAGTGTTATGGGCCTTAAATGGCTAATTTCATATGATGGATTTGAAGAAATCCATGTATATTGTATGTTGGGTTTGGAGAAAACCTAGAATTTGAGTTTTTAATTATTTAAGTATGTTTTCAAGTTGCTTTAGGCCCCAAAGATGTGTATATGTGATCGGATTGTGTTATGAAACTTTAAAATGAGTTTGAGTGTTAATGGGAGAAGGAATCTGTAGGTTTTTGACTTGAAAATTTTGTAAATTCCTAGGTTCAGCTGCTGAAAGCCAGAGGTTCAATAGCCTAAGCATGCAGTTTAGTAGAAAATCTAGAAAATTTTTAGGTTTGGCAATCGAAGTCTAAGACTTCTACAGCTGAAGTCAACACTGGACAAAAATGCCATTTGAAGCTCAAGACTTCGACAACTGAAGTTCAGGACTTCAGTAACCAATGTGAGTTCTGCCTGACTTTTTCTCCTTTCTTTTCTAAGGTTTCAAAACATAGTTTCAAGGTTCCTAAGAGTCTAGAATAAGATATTTATGATATATATAGATTTTTAGAATCTTGTATAACACTCTAGGGTTCGATTTTATAGGTTCAAGCTTAAGGGACTCCGAAGGGCAAGGATCCGAGGATAGCTCCCATTTGAGTAAGGTGGTTGATAGGCTATAAGACGTGAGTAATTCTAACCTTAATAAAATGGAAACCATTTACAGGTAATTAATGATCATTCCCATGCATTATATCATATTTATTTAGGATGTATGCATCTGGAACACAAAGATGTTGCATAATTGCATGACTTGTTGTTGGTGCATTGATAGATGTTAGATGACCCACTAACTCCTCCCATGTTTATGACAATGTAATGTTACATATTTTATGGATTTATAAGTAAATCCCATGGGGAGATCTTTAAGTTGCCCTTCAAGAGAGATTTGTAAGTTGCCTCAAGGTACATGATATAGGTCATGTTTTAAAGGAAAGTTTGGGGAGTTACTAGTGACAAGTCCATCTTACATGAAATGTTTGTGACGTGAAATCCTACATGAATGATACATTGCATATGTGTGAATGAATGATATAATTAACGTTGATTAGTTTACTGACTGAGCTTGTGTAAGCTTGCCCTATTCCCCTGACCCCGAGGCACAGGGGTGCAGGACTAGAAGAATTTGTTTGAAAAGAGAGCATCTAGGGTAGCTTTAGTCGTTCCCTTTATGTATGATGTATGGGTAAATAGACATGTAATTTATGAATGGATAGTACTATGTTGATGATTAAAGGAAATTGGAAATTTGTAATATTTTTAAGTATGATAATGTATATGTTATGTTAACCCTTTTGAGGGTACACATGTTGAGCCATTACACTTTAGAACTTATATATGTTAAGATTCAAATTATGAATTATTTTTATGTTAAGGATGTTTATGTATAGATGAAAAGACTAAGGTGTAATGGTTTGAAGTATGCTCAGATGGAGAGATATAGAAATGATGTATGTTCTACAGGTTTTAGACTTGCTACGAGTTTCGGTAGCCTTAAGCTGACTCGATCCCTAACACTGGTAACGGCCCCTAGTTTGGGTCATTACACCCCATTTCCACAAAATAATCTAGAATTGAGAGTGAGAATTACATTTACTAATGAGCCAATTAAGCCATTTACCAATAAATAGACAAGCTAAGAATTAAGAATCACCAGGGAAGCCAAAAAAAATGAAGACCAAGCGAGATGATCTCTCTGCGTGCTGCATTTCTTTGGGTGGTGGGTGCATCTACATGTGTAGATCCAATTAACGAGGTCTCTAATCAATGATGGTAGCATCTTTCATTGAGATCTTGAATCGATGCAATGCATCTACATATGTAGATTGAGTGAACATCAATCTCACAATCGACAAGTAGCTTGTGTCATCGAGGAGTTATGGCCGTGGGTTATGGGTAGTGTCTATCGTTGTTGGCTTGTGGTTGTGGCCATGGGTGATGGTTTTGTGGTTTATCAGATATGGAGAGTGTTGAAGAAGAAGGAGAATAACAATTGAGATGAGTGAGAGAAGAAAGGGCTGAGTGAGGGAAGAAAAGAATATCGCCGCACCTTTAAGAAAAAGATATTTAAGTGATAAGAACCCAAAATCCCAAAACGCAACATTTTGCCCTTTATTTGGTTTGGTTCATTTGAACTGAATTTTCTTTTTACTCTCAAACTGAACCGAAATAATAAAAAATTATAAAAATTCAAATAAAAAATAGCCAAATCACTATAAAAATCGAACCAAATCACTGAATTATAGCGATTTAGTTTAGTTTATTCGGTTTAAACTCGAAAAGTGCTCACCCCTAGACTCATACTCTGTATAAATATCTCTCTCACAATACAAGTTATACATATTGGTTTAACCATAATATGGTATCAGAGCCATTTAACCATGGCCACATCTCAAATCATTGCATCTAACAATGCACCTTCTCTCCCATCTCTTCCAAATGTTCACCAAGTTTTGTTAATCAAACTAATGTCATCCAATTTCTTATTCTAGAAGGTCCAAATTTTATCGCTATTGCATGACTATAGCCTTGCATTTCATGTTGATGACTCAACGACACCACCATCTTAGACTTTGGATGACGGAACTCCTAATCTAGGTTACCTATCATGGTTCAAACAAGATCAAATTGTCAAAACTTTTCTGCTCCAGATAATTGGCATTACCACTACCAAGGAGGCTTGGAAAATGCTTAGAATGATCTTTTTCTTTTGTTTCTGAAAACAAGTTCTTTAATTCTGGAAACAACTCAAACATCTCTCTAAAGGAACATATTTTGTTAATACCTACATGAAATGGGCCAGGTCTGTGTTTGATCAGTTAGTAGCTCTAAATAGTCCAATTATTGTAGATGCTTTAGTGAATGACATTTTCAATAGTTTGGGTCCTGAATATAGACCATTTGTTCGAGTTTTGAGGTAAGGAACACACCCATTCTCTATGATGATTTATACGCCCTTTTGCTTAGTGAGGAGTCACAATTAAAAACTGATTCATTGGAGACTACTATCCCACCCACTGCTCTTTATGCCAACAAACATTCTGTAACTTGTGGTTGAGGCTCTGGTCGAGGACATGGCTATGGTTCACTCTATTCCTCATCCTCCATTTCATTTAATACAACTAGTCCCACCTCCTCAATCACTATCATTTGTCACAACTGCAAAGGGTAAGGCCATATAGCCCAATAATGTCCATCACTGAAAATTCATTCTCTCAATTACCAGCCCACATCCAATCTCACTACCACTGTTATAGCACCTATTCGAACTTGGACTGTGGACTCTAGCTCAAACTATCATGTTACATCGTACAATGGAAACTTCTTTCAGCCAACACCTTATTTTGGCAGTGAAATAGTCCTTATTGGTGATGTTAATACCCTCCCTATTTCTGATATAGGTAAATCAAATATGTCTCTCAATTCTCTTCCTTTCACACTTAAATAACATTTTATATATTCCTTTAATTCATCGCAACTTGCTTTCAGTTTATGCTTTTACCACACAAAATAACGTCTAACTTGAATTCTTTCCTAATTATTTTATTGTCAAGGATGTCAGCATGAACATGGTTCTTTAAAAAGGCCAGAGTGAAAAAGGCCTATACACTATGCCCTTGGAACTTCTTCATTCTCCTAAACCATAAATTTTTACTGCTACTTTGTGTACTAGTGTCAATAAGAGTCATAAGCTTCCTTGTCCTGAGTCTACTACCATAGTCAATCAACCCCTTGAATTGATTTGTTCTGATGTATGGGGACCGTCTCTTATCCCATCTGTTGACAGTTATTTTTATTATGTAATCTTCTATGATCATTTTAGTCATTATTGCTATATTTATTTTTTTAAATGCAAATTCAATGTCTTATATGTATTTATTCAATTTCGTCAATTAGTTGAGAAGCATTTTGCTTTACCAAATAAGTGTTTTCAAGCAAATTGGGGTGGAGAATTTCAAGCCTTAGCCCATTATTTGCGTACAAATGGTATTACTCAATGGGTTTCATGTCACTACACCCTCAAATAAAATGGGTGTGCAGAAAGCAAACATTGCCACATAGTTGAGACTGATAGGGCTCTTCTTCATCATGCTTCTATCCCTTCCAAATATTGGACTTATGCCTTTGAAAAATAATTTACACTATTAACCGTCTTCCCTCACATTACACCAAACCATCCACCCCTTTTGAATTTCTATTTCAGACTGTGTCTAATCACTTTGAACTTCATATATTAGGCTATTTGTGTTATCCATGGTTAAAACCTTATGCTCCTAATAAGCTTGCTCCTAAGTCCATCTCATATGTTTTTCTTGGGTATAGTAAAATACATAAGGGATACATTTGCTTGAATATTTCTTCTAGAAAATATTACATCTCATGTCATGTTAACTTTTGTGAACAGGTGTTTCCCTTTCGGAAGCAGCATGATAATATTACGCCAAGTCCACAACGGCTCACCACCATTGATATTGCTCATCTTCCAGTCCCACAAACTCTTTTTCCATCTAACATTGACACATGTCCAGCCCACCATGCTGCCACACCACAATCACTTGCTTCCTGCAATAGCAATGCACCTAGTCTTCTTGGCCCACCGACAATGTCTACAAGTCCCATGCTTATCTCTTCCTAAAATCATCTATCTTAAATACAAGCCATGTTGCATGCATCCCATCAATCACTTTTTACACCTAAATCCGCTTCCACTACTCAAAATAATGTCCCGCTGTTCCATGATCTCTCCTTTTCCTTCATCGAACCACACCCACCACCCTAACTGTCACCCCATGGTCATCAGGTCTCAAACTAGATCTCTAAAACCAAAGACCTTTACTACTATTGTAAGTGATATTCCAATGCCTTGTTGTTATTCAAAGGCTATAAAGATTCCAGAGTGGAGAGAAGCCATGCTTGATGAACTTAATGTAGTTATTAAAACCAAAACATGGGAGTCGATTCCTCCTGAACAAGCCTCTAATATAGTCGATTGTAAGCGTCGAGTCAAACAAAACCCGGATGGATCGCTATAAGGCATAGCTTGTGGTGAAAGGGTATCATTAATGCCCAGGCATAGAATTCAAATAGACTTTCTCCCTTGTGGTTAAGCTAGTAACCATTCACATAGTTCTCTCCCTTGCTGTCTCACATGCATGGTTGATCAAACAACTCGATGTCTCTAACGCTTTCCTTCATGGAGATTTAGAAGACACTGTCTACATGTCTCAACCACCTGGGTTCTCTAATTGGGATAAACTTACTCATGTGTGTAAGCTGAAATGGTCACTTTATGGGCTTTGACAAGCACCCCGACAGGGGTATAAAAAACTCTCCCAAGCTCTAATGAATCTTGGTTTCCAATCCTCCCCAACTTATAGTTCCCTATTTCACCATACTGATGCTTCATGTAAGGTTTTTTGTCTCATTTACGTGGATGATATCATCCTAATAGGAAGCTTCTCCACACATTTGCAATCTGTTATCACTGTCGACACCATATTTTGGCCGATCCCCAGAATTAATAAACTTTGAAACCGATCCCCAGTACTAAGTCTCCCTTTGACAGCTAACCACATTTCCGATCTCTCTTTGCTAGATAACCAGATTTCCGATCTCTCCTCACAAGGAATTGAATCAATGCTAAGTCCCCACATCAGTCAAAGCCTTACCGGTCTATTAAATCACTCACCAATCTCTCAAACCCATTGTCGAATCTCCTGACCAGTCAAGTATATTCCTGATCTCTGTTGACAAACGAAATTGAACTGACACTAGATCTTTGTTACCATTTTTTTTGCCGATCTCCCTTTCAAAAGTTTAAGAATAATCAAAGGTTCCGTTCCGTTTTAATGATGATCCCGATCTTAAATGTTCAAGCCAAATCTCTAATTTTAATTAAGTCCCGTTTAGTGTTGGTTCCCTACCGATCTCATGCTCATTGTGTTTTCCGATCTCTCACACCTTGGTTAATAATCACTTTCAGTTATTTCAACATACTCAGACAATCAAGTGTTTAAATAATTTAGAAATTTTCCGATCACAACCATTCATCGAACAAAAGAGGCATTCCATTTCATTTCATTTTAAGAATTTGTACAAGTTATTCAGCTGGAGGATCACCCCAGCCTGATCTACATTTTGCCTGTCCCCTCTCTCACCCTCAGCCTCCTCCTCACTCTCCTCACCTTCATCCTCGGGAGCCAGGTTGGCCATCCAGGAGAAGTACTCCTCAGGGTAACGCTTCTTGAGCTCAGCCAGGAGATCTCTGTGAGCATTCACATAAGCGCCGGCCACTCCAGTCACCATCTCTTCTTCTTTCACCTTGAGCTCCTCAGCAAGGTGAATGAGTTGAGCAGCTTCATCGGCCCGGAGCGCTTGCACTTCTTCAAGAGCATGAGCTTGCTCGGCCAGCTTGTCCTCATAGTACTTCATTCGCCCCTCAAGTTGAGATATGTAGTCCCGAGCGGATGATAGTTGGGATCGGAGGGAAGCTACTTCATGCCCTATCCTCTCGACCTCTTTACCCAGGCGATGCGCCTTCTCCCGGACCATGTGCTGGTTCACCAGACACTCAACGTTCAGGCTCATAGATCTGGTTAAGATATCATCAAGGCTATCCGGAGACAGCCTGTCCCGATCCTCCCGAAGGCAGATGGAGGACCCCAATACCTTAGCAAAACCTGGGTTCTCCCGAACAGTCCGGTTCTTCTCCAGCGAGTGGATCAGAATTTGAGCGCCGCGGGAAAGGGGCCTCACCTGTTGTTGGGAAGGACCCCCTTCCGCGCCCGAAGTAACTGGAGGAGGAGGAGGCGGCTCCTCCTGGTGAGGGGGAGATCGGACCATTTCTATGATCGTCGGTCCTGAAGGTTAAGACGAGTTTTCTCGTATTTCCCCGGGCTCATGACGAGGTGTCTGCATCTCCTCGGCCTGCTTCATCTCCCGTACCTTCCGGGAGATCTCCCTCTTTCGCTTTCGGCTCTCCTTGGAGGCTTCGCCGCTTGCCATACCTGCACAAAGAAGAGGTCAGTGAGATCGCTAAGGTCCTGAGATCTGAGATATAGAAAATACCGATGCCGAGGTCAGAGAGCTGAAGCCCGCGATCTTTACCGGTGATCAATTCCATAGTCCAATGGTGCAGCTCGGCGGTCACTGCATCCAAGCAAGAGAACTTCTCTCTGGATGCCTACTCCTTCAACTCATCACCATTGCGCCCTCTTCCCTATTCAACACGAGACGCTTCGGGATTAAGGGGCCTTGGTGTAGCCAGTTATGAGGGAAACCCTCAAAGCCGTTCGAAATTTTGCTCCTTAGAATGAAGAAGAGGTTCTTCCAGTTTTTCAGGGAAGAGGGCAGATCGATGAAGAGCCCGCAATGTGGCTTCGCCTAGAAAAACCAGTACTCGTCGTCCTTTCGACGAGTTAACCTATGCAATTCGGTGAATACTTTAGGCGTAGGACGGAACCCCTTAGCTCGGCAGAGGCCTCGGAAGGCCACTAAGATCCGCCACGAGTTCGGGTGAACTTGAGCTATGCACACTTAGAAAAATTTTAAGACTTCCTTAAAGAAGTAGTCAAGAGGGAACCGCAACCCGGCTTTCAACTGTTCTTCGTATACCATAATCATGTCGTTCTCTTCGAAGAAATGATCGGCCCCGGAGATCGCCGTGACACCGGATAAGTTCATATGAATCGGGCTCAATGTTGCACTCCTGGCTGAATGACTGCAGATCGATTTCTTGAAGGACCGATGGCAGCTCGTCCATGGGAAGATTCTCTCTCCCTGAAGAAGGTGCATGCCTTGATGATGTCACTTGTTCCCGAGCTGGAACGGAGACTCTAGGAGGTTCAGGTTGCGCCCTTGGCCCGACCACCTCTACTTCATCAGATGACCACGAGAACTGGATGGAAGGAGGGCTCGCCGCTCTCTAACCTTCGGCGCCACTCATTTTCAAAGAAAATAAAGAATTTAAACTAAAAGAAGGATCAAAACCCTTACCGGAGCTTGATCGGAGTCGGAAGAGCTTGAGAAAACGAGAGAATTTTGAAGTTGTTCGCGAGAAACTGAAAATGACACAAGAGAGCAAATGGCTAACCCCCACCCCTATTTATACTCGTCCGAGCATTTAATGCTCACGGCATCCCAGGCGGTGCATCGGTCAGCGAGATCGGCTAATTCCATAATATTCCGGAAATTCCATAAAGAGATCCTATTTCTGACACATCTCATGAATATTTCGGAAATTCCATAAAGAGATCGGCTAACTAGAGATCGGCAGATTAAGATAAATCTTTTGAATTGCGGATCGGTTTAGGGTCATTTAAATTAAAGGTCAGATCGGGTAAATACTTCAGAGATCGGAAAATAATTAATGCAATAATAATAAGATGATAATTGACAAAATAAAATCTTTATTTCCAAAAGATCGGATTACATCATTTGGGCGATCTCTAGAGATCGGATTGCATTAAAATTGGACTACATCATTCCGGTGATCTCTAGAGATCAGATTACATTGAAAATAAAATACATCATTTGGGCGATCTCAGAGACCGGTGGAACATCCCATCTAAAGGGCCTATGTCAAAACCCACATTGTGACTGATCCAAAGGATGTCATCGACCGGAACCAAGCTGCTATCGGAACACCCAATGTGGAGGAAAGCCGATGTCGGAACACCCAATGTGGTGAGAAGCCGAATAAACTTGGAAGAGCAACTGCCAAGGGTCAGCGGAACATTAGCAGTCTTCTCGGCCGAAATTGGTTCGCCGATTATACCGGTCGAACGACTCGAGATCGGTACGATCGAGGTCCGCGATCCAGATCGGTTAATTGGTCCAGTTCTCTCACCATCATCATAAAAGGTGTTCATGATTATTCGATCACCGGGGTCGTAAATTTTCAGTTGGGGAATAAAGAGGTCCATCGGAAAGGGATCAACAGCCACAATCATAGCCGAAACTTCTGCCGGAGCAGCTAAAACTGGAAAGTAAGAAGGAAGAAGAGGAAAATCGAATGAGGAAAGTCTCTTTTGTCAGGGGTATATATAGGGGAAAATCAGGCATTTAATGCTAAGCAGAAAACGAAGCGGACGCTTCGGGAATCGAGGGGAATTAATGCTTTGACCGGACCGGGCCTGATTAAGGGAAATATTGGAATAATAGAGATCGAAAGAGGGGAGACCGGTATGAAAGATCGGAGAAGGATCATGTTAAGAAGATCGGAAAGGAAGAGAGAGCAGAAAACAAAAAGAATAAGGCATCTACCGCCGTCGCCATGATCAGAGCCGAGGTAGTTAAAGCGTTGCAGGTAAAATCTCAACCGCACGCTCCAGAATCGCCCGCATTACTGACAGGTGCCAGAATATGTCATGACAGCGCTGTACATCCTAATCTCCACCGTTGATCCAACTTGTAAGGACGAGCCCAGGGCCTTTGGATCAAAGAAGAAGACGACAAAACCAGCGCCTTTCACTCCTAGCCCTTAGATCGCCCCAGACAAGAGAATTTGGGACCGTCAGATTAGAGGAGGAAGAAGACAAATATTCTGAAGTGGATCTCGGCCGTCTATTCTGATTCTCTTTAATTCTTGAGCTTAGGATTATGTCCTTTGAAATCTTAACCCTCCATCTCCCTGAAGATAGATCCTGACCCTTCAAGGGGAACACCCTGTCCTTATAAATACCTGCATGAAAAACTGTTCAGGGGACGGAAAAAAAAGGAGGAAGTTACTATAGCGGAAGAACTCTGAAATTTAATTCAGATCGTTACTCTGCTTTCATAAGAAGAACTTTTGGAACCAGTTTTCTGAAGTGTTTTCTTAAAAGATTTTGAACACTGAAACTCTCCATTTTCAGCTCGTTCATTATCTCGTAGCGTTCACATTTTTCAGTTCCTTGTTATCTTTCTTTTCACTTCCATCGCCCATGCTCAATCTCATTTAAACTCGGGTATAATTCTGACTCGATTGCATTTAGTGAAGCACTCTTTGTTCCAAGGCGAACCTTAGTCTCCCGGCTATCAACTTGCAATCTTATTGCGTTTTGTGATTCTCGGTTAGTTCACTAGAATCGACTCCTTACAGGTCAGTATTCATGTTGCCATTTTATTAAGTTTAGTTCTTGTTTTACGCATTTCCATTCTTCTTTCTTTATGTATGTTATTTTCTTTAAATTCATATCACGCTAGAAAGATACAGAGAAAGGTTGTGCTCTAGTTTATTTCCGTGTCGATACCTTTGTTAATCTTTATTATTTCTGAGCGTAAGTCATCTAGTTCCAAGCGATACATAAGTAGTTGGATGAGATGTAGGTAACGGCAACTTAAGAGTCCTTTTGAAATAATTAAAGGTCTGAATAATAAGTCTGGAAAATGGTAAAGCTGAGTCACTAGAATGACTCAGTAGGTCATAGGGCAAGACGTCATAAGACAGAGTAAAACCAAACCCTGGATAACTAAATGGAATAAATTGGCTACCAAAAATGCTGGTGAGGCGACCATATAGGAAGGTCGGAGGATTCGGTTTGGAATCCCCTGCCCAGTCCTAAGGTACCAATAAGTTAAAGAAGTCTTGCACAGACCCCCTGACACCTTTGAACGTCAGACCCCTTAGCCTTAGGCCCTCTCGATAGGTAAAATTTAGAGAGATCGAAAAATCCTTATTCGACTACCATTTAATTAAAAGAGGTCGGAGGAGGGTTCTTATCCGATTCTCAATCTAAAATTTTAACAAATATTTTAAAGGATATCGGAGGAGAGTTCTTATCCGATTCTCAATCTAAAATTTTAACAAATATTTTAAAGGAGATCGGAGGAGAGTTCTTATCCGGTTCTCAAGAATTTTAATAAATATTAAAAGAGATCGGAGGAGAGTTCTTATCCGGTTCTTAAGCTTAAAAATTTTAATAAATATTAAAAGAGATCGGAGGAGGGTTCTTATCCGGTTCTCAAGCTTAAAAATTTTAATGAATATTAAAAGAGATCGGAAGAGAGTTTTTACCCGATTCTCAATCCAAAAATTTTAATAAAAATTAAAAGAGATCGGAGGAGAGTTCTTATCCGATTCTCAATCCAAAAATTTTAATAAAAATTAAAAGAGATCGGAGGAGAGTTCTTATCCGGTTCTCAATCTAAAATTTTAATAAATATTAAAAGAGATCGGAGGAGGGTTCTTATCCGATTCTCAAGCTTAAAAATTTTAATGAATATTAAAAGAGATCGGAGGAGAGTTCTTATTCGATTCTCAATCCAAAAATTTTAATAAAAATTAAAAGAGATCGGAGGAGAGTTCTTATCCGGCTCTCAATCTAAAATTTAAATAAATATTTAAAAGAGATCGAAGGAGAGTTCTCATCCAATTTCAAAAATTGGATTCTAATAAAATAGCCCTTCAAACAAAACTAACATACAACAGTAACTCACTAAGGTTGTCTCATTTACTTATGTATCTGGATAATCCGAATTAGTGAAAAATCAAATATTCCTTTTGTCAAAAGGATTAACATTTCCATTCAAGTCCTCCTAACTAATTTATAAAGAGTGTGAAGTTAAATCTACTTACCCTAATTAAGGGACGAGGTGGGGTGCCTAACACCTTCCCCACCCGTTTACGGACCCCGAACTTAGAATATCTGTTTTGAAGTGGTTTTATTTCAATTTATCTTCACAAATGGTTTTCTTTAGTTTCCCTCAAAACTAAGGTGGCGACTCCTCATTCTTTTCTACTTCGGTGAGGGTTCATTTAGGCGACCGCAAGACACCTTGCGACAGCTTGACGACTCCACTGGGGATCGGTTTCAACTTGACCCCTGTCCAGAGGTCCAAAGTAGATCTAATTTCTCAATCAAATTATAGTTAGGTGGGCTCACCCGGTAATATTTTATGTGTTAATTTTTGTTTATTCCTACTAACTGTTCTGCTTGTTTTGCTTGTTTTACTCCTTACAGTGCTCTTCATTTGAAAAAAAAAAAAAAGAAAAAAGAAAAATGGGAAAAATAAAATCCCCCTGAATTGGGAAGAGGTAAAGATGTCCCTTCACACACTGAACACTCACACGATGTCCTCACACACTTCAGCCCTATACCCGGGCTTTCTTACCCTTTTAGGAAAGTAGGAGGGGGTCATGTAGCGGTACCCGTGGGTTCTACCCCGTTAGTATCCGTGAAGGCTTCTGCTCAAATTGAAACTCATTTTATTCACTGTGATATCCGTGGAATTTTCCCGACAATATCATGGTGATAGAATGAGGCTCTCTTGTTCTGATGAGGGCAATTTGGGAACTGTGGCTCTTAGAAAACTAGATACTGAGCTAAACTATCACGATAGCTTAAAGCAGTAGTAATCTACCTTATAAGATAGAACTATCCAATTAGGTAGCACTCATCAGATATCGAGAGTCTCCTATCCTAGGACAAAGGGCATACTTACTCTTACCCTATTACATTTATTTTATTTAGTTCTTAATTTTAACGGTAATCTTGAATAAAATTGTTAATAAAACCTACACATTTTCCTACTTTGATAAATGTGTAGGTACCACTCTATAACAATATAATACAAGATTACAGAATTTATCTCGCTAACGAGTTTTTCCGCAGCATCACCAAACCAAAAGTCTGTAAAAAGGATAGGCATCATTTTTATCATGGCATCCTCGAGTCAGTCGGCAGAAGAAGTTCAAAATGCTAAGCTTTGGTCCAAATCAGCTCATACTCCAGTACCCCCGTGAAATGATGTTTCCAAGGCACATCCTAGCTTGCTACCTTCATTGGATCTGAATAAAATTGAGGTCAGAATGAACAGCCTCGAGGGTCTGTCTAATGGTTGGAGGTCGCTTCCTGATCAGGTCAAGGCACGATTTGAGAAGAAATGCGGGAGGATTGCAACCTAATGCGAGTCAAGGTCCAAATCCGGCATTAAAGGCCATCTTGTCGGTTTGGAGTCCTAAGTCGGAGTATTCTCTTTCAATGATATTGTCTGATTCCCACTATGGAAGAATATCGGACATTACTAGAGATTCCTTACAGCGCAAAATCGGATCTACCTTCATCTCGAGCATAGGCAGGCTTGGAAACGATTGGCACATATGATGGGTACTTCCCCAGAAGAAGTAAAGTCAAAAGAAACTGTCAAAGGAAACACGCATGGTTGGTATTGGACACATCTCAAGAAGTGGTTAGATCAATACATCAAAGAGAAACAGTGGGATCGAGCTTCAGTGACACTCGCCTTGGGAATCTATGGCCTGATTTTGTTCCCAGGACCTTCGGAATCATAACTGCAAAGACGGTGGAAGTATTGCAGGCGTGAAAGCGGGAGGTCAATCCGATACCGGCAATTCTTGCGGAGACCTTATTAACCCTTACCTACTGCAGACAACAGGGCAAAGGGTCCATTAAGTGTTGTTCTCAATTATTGTACCTCTGGATTATCAGCCACATGTGTCCTGTGGAGACAAAAGGATTGACTTGGTACCTTGACCAGCCTCCCATCGAGAAGATGACCCGGTTGGTAATCAGTCCGAAGAATGAACAGCAGTGGCGGGAACAGATTTTGAGTTTCAATAGCCATGATTATTGTTGGAGGAAACTGTGGGCATCAGACCAATCCGTTTTGATCAGCACGGGAGGTAATCAGTCGGTATCCCTAATCGGAGTGACCGGAAACACAAGTTACACTCCGGCATTGGTAATGAGGCAGTTTGGCTCAACACAGTCCAGAATTAACATTGGAAAATACCACTAAGGTCATTTCTACCATGAGCTCAAAGAAGAGGAAGGGTTGAAAATGGCTCGCAGATCTTGGAAAAACATCTCTCTGATGGAAAGGTCGCCTAAAGGTCCAAGTGCCACACGCAATTATCTTGAATGGAGGGCTGACAGGGACCGAGAACACTCAACTGCAGAATTCGAAGACAGCGACCCTCGCCGAAACGTCCTATTAGAAGAAGCTGATAATCGTCTGGCTGACTCACTACAAAAGGCAAATACCGAGAACTCACAATTGCAAGAACAAATGAAACAGTTGGAAGACCAACAGCAGAACCTTAAAAGAAAGGTGAGAAGACTCAAGGAAGAGGCAAGGGCCGAAAAGATAGGGTTCGAAGAGCAAGAGGAATGATAGGAAAAGGAAAAAGACTCTCTCCAAGCTGTGGTTAAAGAAGTAGAAATACAAAATAGCAAGCTTCAGGAAAAAATAAAATACCAAGAAATACTCATTGAGGAGTATAAACAAGAAAACAAAAAGAAGAAGTTCGAATTGAAAGAACAGGCACTACTCATCAACGATATCTTGAAAGAATGTGCTAAGGAAAGGAAGGAGAAAGAAAGACAAGCTGCTCTTTATCAAGAGCTGAAAGAGAATGTTGACCAGCTGGAGAGAACGATAGCACATGGAAAACAAGAACTATTACCTGAATCCGAGTATGCTCTGAAAGCATTCGACCCTGCCAAACAATAAGAAAGGTTATATGAGTATCTCAGAAAATGTCATCTCATTATAAAGAACCTCCTAGAGCCTAGGCCAATGTAAAGAATACGGTGTATAAATTATTCAGTTAATGAAATGATTTTTGGACCATTGTTTAGCACATTTGTGAATGAATAATATGACTCCCGTAGGAACTCCCTGGCTAGGGTTATGTGAAAAATTGAATGCGCTATATGGACAGGTATCATAAATGCGCGTTCAATCCAGTCATTCACAGTCAGACTATCGAACGATGCCATGATAAAGTGGATGCAATCATCCTTTCGCAAATTTCATTCTGGCTCCCAAATGCCACTGTATCCTTCGTCCAGACCAGGACTTTTAACTTTTTTTTATGAAATTCTAAATTTGTTAAAACCTTTTTTACTCCTTACAAAAAATCAACATTGCTTCAAACAAGGAAAGTCTGACCAAGCACATGGTTCAACCCAAGCGAGTGTACTTAACAAGGTCTCGAACAAAGAAGATAATGGAAGATCAGGAACAAGTACAGAACCTACAAGGGCAGGTTTCCGAACTGAAGGATCAGGTCTCAGAACTTATGAGACTAATGAGGGAAATGTCCCAGAATAAACCTGCTTCAGAACCTAACTTGCCACTACCTCCTCCACCTCCTACAACAATGGATCCTCACCAAGCTTCAACTTCTTTTACCTTTCAGTCGCCTATTCCGGACCCGACAATCACTGTCAATCTGGCAACCATGAATAATGACCTACCTTACTCTCATTACCCAACCGTTTCAAACACCAACCCATACCCTTCAATTCTAATCCCTCCAATTCACTCCACCCCTTATCTCCCAACTGGGGGAGCATTTCATGTAGTGGGAGGAGAAAATAAGACGAGAGAAAACGAGAAACTATTTGCTCTAGAAGAGAGATTGAGAGCAATCAAAGGACTGAATATGTATGGTTCAGTCGATGTGGCATCGCTTAGATTGGTTCCTGATGTGGTAGTGCCGCCCAAGTTCAAAGTCCCTGATTTTGACAAGTACACTGGGAATTCAGACCCTCGCATTCACTTGGCCACCTATATCGCCAAGATGTCCGCTCTGACAGATGATGACAGACTGCTAGTCCACTTCTTTCATGAGAGCCTCTCCGGGGCAGCCCTGAGGTGGTGCATTCAGTTGGACAAAAGCAAACTGCGCTCCTGGAAGGATTTAGCTGATGCCTTCTTAAGACAATACAAATTTAATTGTGATGTGGCCCCTACAAGGAGGGACCTCGAGAACCTGGTGCAGAAAGACAGGGAAAGCTTCAAGGAGTATGCCCAGAGATGGAGAGAAAAAGCGGCAGAAGTACACCCCCCGGTGACCGACAATGAGCTATGCTCTCTGTTCATCGAGACTTTGAAAGCTCCTTACTTCAACTTGATGATTGGAAACACTTCCAACAGCTTCTCCGACATCATCCAGGCTGGTGAAAGAATAGAGGCCAACTTAAGAATGGGGCATTGCAGGAGTTGGTGAGAACCTCAGAAGAAGGCGCCAATTTTGGCAAGAAAAAGGAGGGTGATGTGCATTCCATCACCCGGCAGAATAATTACTCCTCACTTCCCCAAAATAACTACCGGCCATATCCTTCCCCTCATGGCCAAACCATCGCAAACATTCCGCCTCTTTTCCCGAATTATCCACACCCGCGCCCACAGTATCCCGCACCTACAAATTACCAACCTAGACCACCTCCTCCTCCTGCTCAACCGAGACCACCACAAAACAACCCAAGACCCCCAAGAAACCCTGATCCACCTCTTTCCCTCCCGCTCAGTGAAATATACCGATACCTTATCGGTATAAACTAGATTGTACCAGTTCCCCTAGACCCAATTCAGCCTCCATATCCCAGGTGGTATGATGCCACTGCCCGTTGTGAGTATCATGGAGGGGCACAAGGGCATTCAACTGACAACTGCGGAGCACTCAGGGAGAGAGTACACGCTCTAATCCGGAACGGGTGGCTGAAAATTGAGGGAAATGGTTCCCTCCCCAATGTTACATCAAACCCTTTGCCCAACCATAATGTGGGCAATGGTGTAAATATGATAGAGCCTGACAGAGATAGGTCGACACCGGAGGTAGACGAGCTGATTCCTCACTTTGAGGAAATTTTTGCCGTAGCAATGAAGAAAGGTTACCTTTGCCCTCAGGTATCAGGGTCAGTAAAGGATACGGGATGTCCTTACCATAGAGGGGCAGCTAATCATGAGCTGCGGAGCTGTGAGGGATTCAAGCAAGAGGTCTAGAACTTGCTATCCCTCAAAGTTCTGAGATGCTAGACAAGGTCGAAGACGGAAGGGGGAGTGAACACAACTAGATACAGCCAGAATGCCTCTACCTCTAAACCCAGAATTACCTTCTCACCCCCAGTAGCCTCACCGCCAGTAACGGTTATCCGAACTCCACCTCAGCTCCCTGTCACCAATACTCACGCTATCCCTTGGAACTATAATTTCCAAATTTTCACTCAAGGAGCGCCAAGCAGTACATCAGTTCCTAATCTTGCCTCACCTCCGGCACCACCAAAACCATGTTTTACTCCTCATGAGCATTTTAAAATGACTTATGCCAGACCTACCGCCAGTACTACTCCCCAGGTTAATCTTCAGCCCGTTGCTGCTACAAAATCCTCCTCACTTGAGCAAGAAGTCGAGTTTATAACTCAAAGTGGGAGGTGTTACGGGAATGAAGAGAAAGAAAAGAGAAAAGGGAAAGTAAAGATGGGAGAGTCACCGAAGAATACAGAAGAGGAGGTTAAGAAGACAGGGGAAGTAGAGCCTGCCGGACATAAAGAAGAGGAGGAGCTGCTGCTCCAAATAATGAAACAAAGTGAGTATGATGTGGTTGAGAAAGACACCTGCCCGAATTTCACTATTATCGCTGATCCTGAGTTCAAAAGTGCACCGACAAGCCTTGCAGAGAATCCTGGATCAGGCCTTTGTAAACCCCGACATCACTCCGGGGCAATTTGAGAAGATAGTGGGACAAATCCAGGCATCCAGTTTTGTTACTTTCTCGGAAGATGAGATAGACCCAGCGGGTTTAAGGCACACTAAAGCTCTGCATGTAACAGTGAAATGTAAGGGTTGTATAGTAGCCAAGGTACTTATTGATAACGGATCAGCTCTCAATGTACTCCCTAGTGCTACCTTGGCTAGGTTGCCAGTTGACCAATCAGATATACGTCAAAGTGCCATGGTGGTAAGAGCCTTTGACGGTACCAGAAGAGAAGTGTTGGGAGATATTGATTTACCACTCCAAATTGGCGCATGTACCTTCAACGTCACATTCTAGGTGATGAACATTGAACCGGCCTACACTATGTTGCTGGGGAGGCCGTGGATCCATTTTGCGAACGTCGTTCCCTCAACTCTGCACCAGAAGATAAAATACATTATGGACGGCAAAATCATCACTGTAAGAGGAGAAGAAGCTATTTTGGTCACCAAGCCACAATCACTCCCTTATGTGGAAGCGGCTGAGGAGTCGTTGGAAAGCTCCTTCCAGGCCCTTGAGTTACAAGAAACCAGAAATGAAGGGGCTATGGCTATGGTAGCCAAGATAATGTCGAGGAGTGGGTACGAAGAAGGCAAAGGCCTAGGCGCCACATTACAGGGAATCGTGGAACCCATACCGGCTATCCAGAAGGTAGGCCGTTGTGGTTTGGGATATAAGGAAGATGCCCTTATGGGTGGGCGATTCTGGATGAGGAAAATGCTTCGGGATCAAAGATTTGACTAGAAAATGGGAAAAGGGAAGGTAGTCCCGAAAATCGCGGAGATCTTCACCAAACCGGTCATTGAAAATCCGGCAGATGTGGAAGAATCACTTGATGAACCATCCATTGATGTCGTCCACCTGGATTCCTTGTATGAGGCTCTGGTCTCGCCAACGGCTGAGGGGCAAGAGTTGGACAACTGGACAGCAGAGGACATCCCTGTACTTAATTTCGAGTAAAGTACCTTTGGTTATCTACACTTGATCATTTTGTCCATGATGACAAGTGTAACATTGTAAATGGACCCTTTTCTTATGTCATAAATTTTTAATGAATTAATAGCGCATTTATTTCCAATTCTTTTCTCCATTTGAATTCCATCCTTATAATATATTCTATTTTCGTTCATTCAGGACCATTCATCAATTAACACCTAATAATTCAATAGACTCAGAAATTCCTCTGGTTAATTTTGAAACCCCCATAACTGCCATTACTTCAAGTGAATCTGAGGAAGATCTTACAGAAGAAAGAGGTGAAAAGGATGAACCTTCCCTAGTGCCTTGGGGAGACAAAATACGCACCATAAACTTAGGCACTGAAGAAGTAAAAAGGGAGCTTAAGATAGTGGAGAGTGAAGAATTGGGAGACATGATCAGTTTGCTTAGAGAATTCCTAGACGTATTTTCCTGGAGCTATGATGATATGGTTGGTTTAGACCCCCAGATAGTGACGCACAAAATTCCCCTTATTCCAGGGACAACCCCTGTGAAGCAGAAACTAAGAAGAATGAATCCTGACACACTGCTCAAAGTTCGGGATGAAGTCAAGAGACAGTATGATGCTGGGTTCCTGGAAGTAGTCAAATATCCCCAATGGATAGCTAACGTTGTCCCAGTAATGAAGAAGGACGGGAGAGTTAGGGTGTGTGTTGATTACAGGGATCTTAATAGAGTAAGCTTGAAGGATGATTTCCCTCTCCCCCACATTGATGTGTTAGTAGACAATGCTGCGGGATTGGGCAGGTGTTCATGCATTGATGGGGCATCTGGGTACAATCAAATCCCAATGGATGAGGAAGACAAAGAGAAAACTGCTTTTATCACTCAATGGGGAGTATTTTGCTATCGGGTCATGCCTTTCGGGTTGAAGAATGCCGGTGCTACCTATCAACGCGCTATGGTCACATTATTCCACGATATGATGCATAAAGAAGTAAAGGTGTACGTGGATGATATGATCATCAAATCTAGGGGAGAAGAGAGCCACGTGCAGGTGATGAGGAAAGTATTTGAGAGACTCAGGAAATATCAGTTGAAACTGAACCCTGCCAAATGCATATTCGGAGCTAGGTCAGGGAAATTATTGGGATTCATAGTGAGCGAGAAGGGAATAGAGGTAGATCCAGACAAAGTTCGAGCTATTCAAGAAATGCCATCCCCAAAAACAGAAAGGGAGGTGCGCAGTTTCCTGGGAAAATTGAACTACATATCAAGGTTTATTTCCAATCTCACCGCTAAGGCCGAGCCTATTTTTAGACTGCTCCGAAAGAACAACACCACTCAATGGGATTCAGTTTGTCAAGAGGCTTTCGAGACAATCAAGCAGTATCTGTCGAGCACACCAGTATTGGTTCCACCCGTGGCGGGGAGGTCTCTGATCCTGTATATGGCAGTCCAACAGAACTCGATGGGATGTGTTTTGGGACAACATGATGACATTGGCCGAAAGGAGAGGGCTATCTATTACCTGAGTAAAAAGTTCAATGATTGTGAGTCAAGGTACTCTTTCTTAGAGAAGACTTGCTGCGCATTAGCCTGGATGGCAAACTGCCTCAAGCACTACATGTTGAATCACAAGACATGGCTCATCTCCAGGATGGATCCTATCAAATATGTATTCGAAAACCCATTCGTGCCAGGCAAGATAGCCAAGTGACTGGTCATACTCTCCCAATATGACATAGTCTATATGACTCGGAAGGCGGTGAAAGGTAGCGTGATCGCTGACCTCCTAGCAGAAAATCCTATCCAGGATTATGAAGCCCTGGATTTTGAGTTCCCTGATGAGCATATTAATGAAGTAGACTGCGAAGAAGAGGGGCCAGCCGATGTATGGGAAATGTATTTCGACGGAGCTGTCAATTTATCCGGTAATGGAATTGGAGCTGTGTTGATATCCCCGGATGGAAAACACTTTCCGATAGCTATCAAGTTGAGATTTGACTGTACCAACAACGTCGCGGAATACGAAGCTTGTGTGATGGGTCTACAGGCTGCCATCGAAATGAAAATCAGGAAGTTGAAGGTATATGGAGACTCAGCCCTGATCATTTATCAAGTCAAGGGAGAATGGCAAACTAAGGATCCTAAGCTAATCCCGTATCAGAAGTACTTACTGGAGCTGATTAAGAAATTCAAAGAAATCTCATTCACTCATCTTAGCAGAGATAAGAATCAATTTGCTGATGCCTTAGCTACTCTAGCTGTTATGGCTCAAATCGAAGAAGGGCAGATGACTCAGATATTGAAGATTAAGACAAGGAATGAGCCAGCTTATTGCTTCATGATTGAAGAACCTGATGATGAACCTTGGTATCATGACATCCTGGTCTACTGCAAAACCAGAGAATTCCCTTCGGGGGCAAGCAAAAACGAAAAGAGGATGATTCGGAGATTAGCATTGGGATACTTCCCCAGTGGAGAGACCCTATACAAGAGGAGCTCCAACGGCGAATTGTTGAGATGTGTGGATGCAAAAGAGGTGAAGAGAATCCTTTTTGAGACTCATGAGGGAAACTGTGCCACCCATACTAATGGACATATGATGGCTAAGCAAATCATGCGACGGGGATATTTCTGGACCACCATGGAAAAGGATTGCATCGAGTATTTCCGAAAGTGCCATAAGTGTCAGATCTACGTAGATCCAATAAATGTTCCACCTCACAAATTGTTCAACCTCATTTCACCATGGCCTTTCGCAATGTGGGGCATCAACGTGATTGGTCCCATCAACCCTAAGGCATCCAATGGGCACAGATTTATCCTGGTAGTAATTAACTATTTTTCTAAATGGGTCGAAGCCACGTCATACGCCCATATTACACAGAACACGTTTCTCAAATTCCTCAGAAACAATATCCTCTGCCGGCATGGTCTCCCCAATGAAATCATCACTGATAATGCCAAGAATCTGAATGGTCCGAAGATTCAAAAATTGTGTGATCAATACAAGATCCGACATCTCAATTCCTCCCCATACCGTCCCTAAATGATTGGAGCAGTGGAAGCCGCAAACAAAAATCTCAAAAGAATAATCCGGAAAATGACAGTCACGTATAAAGATTGGCATGATATGCTACCCTACGCTCTTCACGCATATCGGACTTTTGTAAGGACCTCCACTGGTGCAACTCCGTATTCACTGGTTTACGACATGGAAGCAGTATTACCTATTGAAGTTGAAATTCCTTCCCTAAGGATTCTGAAGGAATCGGGGATTGATGAGTCAGAATGGATCCAGTCAATGTTGGATCAGCTAAACTTGCTGGACGAGAAAAGGTTAACAGCAGCATGTCATGGGCAATTATACCAGAAGAGAATGGCTAGGGCATTTGACAAAAGCGTTCGCCCACGCGAATTCCAACCTGTGGACCTGATTCTGAAGAAAGTGTTGTCGAATCAAAACGATCCCCGGGGTAAATGGTCACCAACCTACGAGGGACCCTATGTGGTTAGAAAGGCATTTTCTGGAGGAGCCTTGATCTTGACCCACATGGACGGTGAAGAATTGCCAAGACCTGTGAATGCTGACACCGTCAAGAGATACTATGCCTAAAAAAAAAAAAATAAAAAGAGGGGCAAGGGGTGAAAGCTCGAAAGGGAGTCCCAAGAACCAAAATGGAGAAATAAGGAATGGGGCATGAAACCGAGGATGGAGAAGAAACGGTCACGACATGAGGCTTCAAAGAACTTGAAATAATGGTAGTTAAGGGATTTCAAAGCCAGCCACAAGGAATATGTGAGATCTATCCTTGTACCCTTTTCCTTTGAAACTCTATCTTTGTTTTTATTAAAGCTATAATAAAGTCATATTTCGTTCCCTATGCTTTTATCTTTCCTTTATACTCACTCTTTAACATTATCTTTCTGCAATCTCGTTATTTAATGCGCTATTAATCTGTTAAATTTTTTTGCCATAAGATTAAGATTTGACAATTGATAACCTCACGTACTTTACTATGAGATTTGCAGGAAATGACCTGGAAGAAAAAGGGGGGTAGGGGTGAAAACCCGAAAGGGCACTCCTAGCAAAATGTGTGAAAGAAGGCGAAAACCCCAAAGGGGCGCTTTCTGTAAAATGAGTGAAGGATGAAAACCCGGAAGGGCGTCCTGAAAAGAGCGTCCTGAAAAAAAAAAAAAAAAAAAAAAAAAAGGAGAAAACTAGAGGTGAAAACCCGGAAGGGCGCTTCTAGTCATATAGACGAAGGGGAAGTGAAAACCCGCAAGGGCGCTTTTCGGGAGAAAGTCAAAAACAGAAATGGGGGAATTTGAAGAAATGAGGCCATAGGTCAAGTCTTGCAACTCGTCCTCCATTCATCATTGGCCTTCGGGATTCTGTTAAGTACACTTCATTGGGGAAGAACTTCTCGTGTCCGGATTAGGCTTGCTTTGTAAGTGCAATTTAAATTTCCTGTTATCAACCTCTGGTTCCTTGATCTAAGTTGATTTTGATTTACATTTCCTGTTATCAACCTCTGGCTCCTTGATCTAAGTTTATTTTAATTTCATGCAATTTACATTTCCTGTTATCAACCTCTGGTTCCTTGATCTAAGTTGATTTTAATTTCCTGCAATTTACATTTCCTGTTATCAACCTCTGGTTCCTTGATCTAAGTTGATTTTAATTTCATGCAAGTTGATTTTAATTTCCTGCAATTTATATTTCCTGTTATCAACCTCTGGTTCCTTGATCTAAGTTGATTTTAATTTCATGCAATTTAAATTTCATGTTATCAACCTCTGGTTCCTTGATCTAAGTTGATTTTAATTTCATGCAATTTAAATTTCCTGTTATCAACCTCTGGTTCCTTGATCTAAGTTGATTTTAATTTCCTGCAATTTACATTTCCTGTTATCAACCTCTGGTTCCTTGATCTAAGTTGATTTTAATTTCTTGCAATTTAAATTTCCTGTTATCAACCTCTGGTTCCTTGATCTAAGTTGATTTTAATTTCTGTTGCCGATCTCTAGGTCACTAACTTAGGTATGCTATAGTTCCCTAACTTCGAACACCTAATCGTCCAAAATATGGGTCTGAATCTTTACATAATTCCTACACGGGAAAATTTTTTCCTTTAACAGAAATTATGTAAAGAGGGGCAGCTGTCGACACCATATTTTGGCCGATCCCCAGAATTAATAAACTTTGAAACCGATCCCCAGTACTAAGTCTCCCTTTGACAGCTAACCACATTTCCGATCTCTCTTTGCTAGATAACCACATTTCCGATCTCTCCTCACAAGGAATTGAATCAATGTTAAGTCCCCACATCAGTCAAAGCCTTACTGGTCTATTAAATCACTCACCGATCTCTCAAACCCATTATCGAATCTCCTGACCAGTCAAGTATATTCCTGATCTCTGTTGACAAACGAAATTGAACTGACACTAGATCTTTGTTGCAACACCCCAAAATTTTAAATTTTATTATTTTATGAGCATTTTTGGTATTTTAATTTTATTTAAATTTTAGGAATTTTTTTTAGATTTTTCTGATTTTAAAAATCGGGTTCGATTTTTCGAAAATATAAACTTTGATGATTTTTAAAAATTTATTTAAAGACCACGTGGCAAAACTAAAAATATATTTGGAGTCTATGTATTTTTTTGAGTTTTTTGAAATTTTTTCGGAATTTTTGGACCTCGTTTTCGGTCCCGAGGCAGAGTAAAAATTCAAAATTTTGTATTCTGAATCGGACCGGTCGAATCGAACCGGACCGAAATGGACCGGTCAAATCGGACCGGCTCCCTTTTTCTTCTTCCCTTTTCTTCCGCGCGTCCCAACCTCCTCCCCTTTTTTTTTCTTTTCTCTCTCCTCACGCCTGCCGGCCACCACCTCCCCTGCCACCCAGCTCACCGTGACCACCACCATCCCAACCCACCGTGGCGCCGAGCAGCGGAAAAGCGCGCAAATGCCCTCCCCTGTGCGCGCGACTCTTCAACTTCCCCGGACAAAATCCGGCCGATCCGGCCACCAATTGGACCGGGTCTTGTGTCTAAAATCATCTAGTCGACGAGAGCTTTCCATAGATACCAAGAACACCGAAATCCATCGAGCGGTTTGTCCAATTTTTGCCCAGAAAATTTTAGCCTATTTTGACTTTCGGGCTAGATTTCTCGAAAACTGTGAATCCCACGAGAAAACCGAGAGTACCAGAGCGCTCCACTCGTCGAGAGCTTCGCGGCGACATAAATTTCGAATTTTTTCGACACCGTTTTTTGGTGGGTCCCACGGAACTTCGCAGTGTTTTTCCGAGCATTAAATGAGCTTAGAAAATTCTGAAAAATTTATGTACTAACCCCCGTGTTGTGGGCTTCGTGTAGGTATCCTCAATTCGAGGAAATTCGACAATTGATCGGGTCTGCGAATTTCCGGCCAGACAGACCCGTTACCGGAAAAGTCTCCGAATTGGACCGAGGTTTTGGCTACCCCCCATTGTCAGACGTCCCGAGCACATTCCCAAAGTCGGAATCGGCAAAGGTAAACCCGAACCTTGCTTTTTCGTAATTTTCTAATGCTTAAATAGGATTAAAAATCCATAAAATATTCGTGATAGGTTAAAAAATTATGATTCTTTTTGCAATAGCCTAGTAATATTGCTAAGGACCGCGGGACAAAGTTTTAGAATTTTTAGAGCTTGTTTGGGTAGTTTTTGCAAAAATAATCAATTATAAGGACTAAATTAAAATTTTACATATTGTGATGGATGACTGATTTGATGGGCCCAGGAGGGGCTGTGTGATGTGATTGAGTTGTGGATATATGGATTGTGAATATAGAAGTGTGTTTTGAGCCATTTTTGCAGGTTGGGTAGGTCCTAGGTATAGGGGAGACTCTGCCGGATTTTCGGCACGACTTAGGACGTACTTGGTCTTTTCTTGATTTGTATTGAGTCATTTGTATTAAATAATTGTAATGTAATTGTCAGGTGAGCCGGGACAGCCTTCTTCCTCCGCCCAGCCGCCACAGTGACCATTGTCAAGTTTGTGAGTAAAATATTAATTTTAATTGTAATTTCACTATTATTATATGTTCAAGTATGCCCATGCATCACTTATATGCATATATTTATGTAGTTAAACTCTAGGCACGATTTATGTTGCATTGATAACTGTTAAAGTGCCATGGATCTTGTTGTGGTAATTTAGAGCAGTGTGCGTGCGTTGGCGTGCGTGTGATGTGGTGTGGACTATGGATAGGACGGGTAGTCACGGCTTGAGTTCTTCGCTGGGACCCAATCCTTCGAGGGGTAGTCACGGCTTGAGTTCTTCGCTGGGACCCTCGATTTGGTTTACTAAGCGAAAGTCCGGCTTGAGTTCTTCACTGGCACCAGGTTGGATTTAAGAGAGCTGTATAGGGGATCAGCTCCCATATATTATGACTGATACTACAGGGTGTGTGAGTGCTCCAAATTACCTTTTTGATGTTATGATGTGAAAATGTTGTTGATGTTGCATTTCACTTTACAGGGTGCATTAGTTTTAGATAGTTATAGAGATTATGGTTAAAATTGATATTTTACTCTGCAGTGAACGCTCCTCTGTTCAATATTTTTCAAACTCTGAGGAGGATTTTATTGTGGTTAACTTGCTTTTCTCCTTCGCAGGTTGTTTGTTAATATTTGTGTAATTTTATTTACTCCTAGAATTTCCACATGTGTTAGAAATATTTAAATGATTCGGGTCTGTAATATAATTGTTATGTGGACCTGTAAAAATATTCTATGCATGATTGATGGATTGGATGAGGGAGCTGAGCTCCCATTTATTTTTATGATGATGAGTATGTGGAGGGTGAGCTGAGCTCCCCAATTGATGTTATATTTTGTTTACAGGTCGGGTGAGTCAAAAACTCCCCGTTGAAAGGTCCACTTTATGGTCGGACTCTGTCCGGTTGATTTCTTGAAATTGGGCCCAAATGGGCCTTAGAGTTGGGTTAAGTGAATAGTTAGGCTTACTACGGGCCTCGGGGGCTTTAGGCTGGCCCAGGTCCTAGTGCCGGTCCGGCCCATAGGTTGGGTCGTGACATTTGTTACCATTTTTTTTGCCGATCTCCCTTTCAAAAGTTTAAGAATAATCAAAGGTTCCGTTCCGGTTTAATGATGATCCCGATCTTAAATGTTCAAGCCAAATCTCTAATTTTAATCAAGTCCCGTTTAGCGTTGGTTCCCTACCGATCTCATGCTCATTGTGTTTTCCGATCTCTCACACCTTGGTTAATAATCACTTTCAGTTATTTCAACATACTCAGACAATCAAGTGTTTAAATAATTTAGAAATTTTCCGATCACAACCATTCATCGAAAAAAAGAGGCATTCCATTTCATTTCATTTTAAGAATTTGTACAAGTTATTCAGCTGGAGGATCACCCCAGCCTGATCTACATTTTGCCCGTTCCCTCTCTCACCCTCAGCCTCCTCCTCACTCTCCTCACCTTCATCCTCGGGAGCCAGGTTGGCCATCCAGGAGAAGTCCTCCTCAGGGTAACGCTTCTTGAGCTCAGCCAGGAGATCTCTGTGAGCATTTACATAAGCGTCGGCCACTCCAGTCACCATCTCTTCTTCTTTCACCTTGAGCTCCTTAGCAAGGTGAGCGAGTTGAGTAGCTTCATCGGCCCGGAGCTCTTGCACTTCTTCAAGAGCATGAGCTTGCTCGGCCAGCTTGTCCTCATAGTACTTCATTCGCCCCTCAAGTTAAGATATGTAGTCCCGAGCGGATGATAGTTGGGATCGGAGGGAAGCTGCTTCATGCCCTATCCTCTCGACCTCTTTACCCAGGCGATGCGCCTTCTCCCGGACCATGTGCTGGTTCACCAGACACTCAACGTTCAGGCTCATAGATCTGGTTAAGATATTATCAAGGCTATCCGGAGACAGCCTGTCCCGATCCTCCCGAAGGCAGATGGAGGACCCCAATACCTTAGCAAAACCTGGGTTCTCCCGAACAGTCCGGTTCTTCTCCAGCGAGTGGATCAGAACTTGAGCGCCGCGGGAAAGGGGCCTCACCTGTTGTTGCGAAGGACCCCCTTCTACGCCCGAAGTAACTGGAAGAGGAGGAGGCGGCTCCTCTTGGCGAGGGGGAGATCGGACCATTTCTATGATCGTCGATCCTGAAGGTTGAGACGAGCTTTCTCGTATTTCCCCGGGCTCATGACGAGGTGTCTGCATCTCCTCAGCCCGCTTCATCTCTCGTACCTTCTGGGAGATCTCCCTCTTTCGCTTCCGGCTCTCCTTGGAGGCTTCACCGCTTGCCATACCTGCATAAAGAAGAGGTCAGTGAGATCGCTAAGGTACTGAGATCTGAGATGTAGAAAATACCGATGCCGAGGTCAAAGAGCTGAAGCCCGCGATCTTTGCCGGTGATCAATTTCATAGTCCAATGGTGCAGCTCGGCGGTCACTGCATCCAAGCAAGAGAACTTCTCTCTGGACGCCTGCTCCTTCAACTCCATCACCATTGTGCCCTCTTCCTTATTCAACACGAGACGCTTCGGGATTAAGGGGCCTTGGTGTAGCCAGCTACGAGGGAAACCCTCAAAGCCGTTCGGAATTTTGCTCCTTAGAATGAAGAAGGGGTTCTTTCAGTTTTTCAGGGAGGAGGGCAGATCGATGAAGAGCCCGCAATGTGGCTTCGCCTGGAAAAACCAGTACTCGTCATCCTTTCGACGAGTTAACCTATGCAATTCGGCGAATACTTTAGGCGTAGGACGGAACCCCTTAGCTCGGCAGAGGCCTCGGAAGGCCACTAAGATCCGCCATGAATTCGAGTGAACTTGAGCTATGCACACTTGGAAAAATTTTAAGACTTCCTTAAAGAAGTCGTCAAGAGGGAACCGCAGCTCAGCTTTCAATTGTTCTTCGTATACCATAATCATGTCGTTCTCTTCGAAGAAATGATCGGCCCGGAGATCGCCGTGACACCGAATAAGTTCATATGAATCGGGCTCAATGTTGTACTCCTGGCTGAATGACTGCAGATCGGTTTCTTGAAGGACCGATGGCAGCTCGTCCATGGGAAGATTCTCTATCCCTGAAGAAGGCGCATGCCTTGATGATGTCACTTGTTCCCGAGCTGGAACGGAGACTCTAGGAGGTTCAGGTCGCGCCCTTGGCCCGACCACCTCTACTTCATCAAATGACCACGAGAACTGGATGGAAGGAGGGCTCGCCGCTCTCTGACCTTCGGCGCCGCTCATTTTCAAAGGAAATAAAGAATTTAAACTAAAAGAAGGATCAAAACCCTTACCGGAGCTTGATCGGAGTCGGAAGAGCTTGAGAAAACGAGAGAATTTTGAAGTTGTTCGTGAGAAACTGAAAATGACACAAGAGAGCAAATGGCTAACCCCCACCCCTATTTATACTCGTCCGAGCATTTAATGCTCACGGCATCCCAGGCGGTGCATCGGTCAGCGAGATCTGCCAGCTGTTTCTGACACATCTCATGAATATTCCGGAAATTCCATAAAGAGATCGGCTAACTAGAGATCGAAAAATTAAGATAAATCTTTTGAATTGCGGATCGGTTTAGGGTCATTTAAATTAAAGGTCAGATCGGGTAAATACTTCAGAGATCGGAAAATAATTAATGCAATAATAATAAGATGATAATTAACAAAATAAAATCTTTATTTCCAAAAGATCGGATTACATCATTTGGGCGATCCCTAGAGATCGGATTGCATTAAAATTGGACTACATCATTCCGGTGATCTCTAGAGATCAGATTACATTGAAAATAAAATACATCATTTGGGCGATCTCAGAAACCGGTGGAACATCCCATCTAAAGGGCCTATGTCAAAACCCACATTGTGACTGATCCAAAGGATGTCATCGACCGGAACCGAGCCGCTGTCGGAACACCTAATGTGGAGGAAAGCCGCTGTCGGAACACCCAATGTGGTGAGAAGCCGAATAAACTTGGAAGAGCAACCGCCAAGGGTCGGCGGAACATTAGCAGTCTTCTCGGCCGAAATTGGTTCGCCGATTATACCGGTCTAACGACTCGAGATCGGTACGATCGAGGTCCGCGATCCAGATTGGTTAATTGGTCAAGTTCTCTCACCATCATCAGATAAGGTTATCACGATTATTCGATCACCGGGGTCGTAAATTTTCAGTTGGGGAATAAAGAGGTTCATCGGAAAGGGATCAACAGCCACAATCATGGTCGGAACTTCTGCCGGAGCAGCTAGAACTGGAAAGTAAGAAGGAAGAAGAGGAAAATCGAATGAGGAAAGTCTCTTCTGTCAAGGGTATATATAGGGGAAAATCAGGCATTTATTGCTAAGCAGAAAACGAAGTGGACACTTCGGGAATCGAGAGGAATTAATGCTTTGACCGGACCGGGCCTGATTAAGGGAAATATTGGAATAATAGAGATCGGAAGAGGGGAGACCGGTATGAAAGATCGGAGAAGGATCATGTTAAGAAGATCGGAAAGGAAGAGAGAGCAGAAAACAAAAAGAATAAGGCGCCTACCGCCGTCGCCATGATCAGAGCCGAGGTAGTTAAAGCGTTGCAGGTAAAATCTCAACCGCACCCCCCAGAATCGCCTGCATTACTGACAGGTGCCAGAATATGTCATGACAGCGCTGTACATCCTAATCTCCACCGTTGATCCAACTTGTAAGGACGAGCCCAGGGCCTTTGGATCAAAGAAGAAGACGACAAAACCAACGCCTTTCACTCCTAGCCCTTATATCGCCCCGGACAAGAGAATTTGGGACTGTCATATTAGAGGAGGAAGAAGACAAATATTCTGAAGTGGATCTCGGTCGTCTATTCTGATTCTCTTTAATTCTTGAGCTTAGGATTATGTCCTTTGAAATCTTGACCCTCCATCTCCCTCAAGATAGATCCTGACCCTTCAAGGGGAACACCCGGTCCTTATAAATACCTGCATGAAAAACTGTTCAGGGGACGGACAAAAAAGGAGGAATTTACTATAGCGGAAGAACTCTGAAATTTAATTCAGATCGTTACTCTACTTTCATAAGAAGAACTTTTGGAACCAGTTTTCTGAAGTGTTTTCTTAAAAGATTTTAAACACTGAAACTCTCCATTTTCAGCTCGTTCATTATCTCGTAGCGTTCACATTTTTCAGTTCCTTGTTATCTTTATTTTCACTTCCATCGCCCATGCTCAATCTCATTTAAACTCAGGTATAATTCTGACTTGATTGCATTTAGTGAAGCACTCTTTGTTCCAAGGCGAACCTTAGTCTCCCGGCTATCAACTTGCAATCTTATTGCGTTTTGTGATTCTCGGTTAGTTCACTAGAATCGACTCCTTACAGGTCAGTATTCATGTTGCCATTTTATTAAGTTTAGTTCTTGTTTTACGCATTTCCATTCTTCTTTCTTTATGTATGTTATTTTCTTTAAATTCATATCACGCTAGAAAGATACAGAGAAAGGTTGTGCTCTAGTTTATTTCTGTGTCGATACCTTTGTTAATCTTTATTATTTCTGAGCGTAAGTCATCTAGTTCCAAGCGATACATAAGTAGTTAGATGAGATGTAGGTAACGGCAACTTAAGAGTCCTTTTGAAATAATGAAAGGTCTGAATAATAAGTCTGGAAAATGGTAAAGCTGAGTCACTAGAATGACTCAGTAGGTCATAGGGCAAGACGTCATAAGACAGAGTAAAACCAAACCCTGGATAACTAAATGGAATAAATCGGCTACCAAAAATGCTGGTGAGGCGACCATATAGGAAGGTTGGAGGATTCGGTTTGGAATCCCCTGCCCAGTCCTAAGGTACCAATAAGTTAAAGAAGTCTTGCGCAGACCCCCTGATACCTTTGAACGTCAGACCCCTTAGCCTTAGGCCCTCTCGATAGGTAAAATTTAGAGAGATCGAAAAATCCTTATCCGACTACTATTTAATTAAAAGAGGTCGGAGGAGGGTTCTTATCCGATTCTCAATCTAAAATTTTAACAAATATTTTAAAGGAGATCGGAGGAGAGTTCTTATCCGATTCTCAATCTAAAATTTTAACAAATATTTTAAAGGAGATCGGAGGAGAGTTCTTATCTGGTTCTCAAGAATTTTAATAAATATTAAAAGAGATCGGAGGAGAGTTCTTATCCGGTTCTCAAGCTTAAAAATTTTAATAAATATTAAAAGAGATCGGAGGAGGGTTCTTATCCGGTTATCAAGCTTAAAAATTTTAATGAATATTAAAAGAGATCGGAGGAGAGTTCTTACCCGATTCTCAATCCAAAAATTTTAATAAAAATTAAAAGAGATCGGAGGAGAGTTCTTATCCGATTCTCAATCCAAAAATTTTAATAAAAATTAAAAGAGATCGGAGGAGAGTTCTTATCCGGTTCTCAATCTAAAATTTTAATAAATATTAAAAGAGATCGGAGGAGGGTTCTTATCCGGTTCTCAAGCTTAAAAATTTTAATGAATATTAAAAGAGATCGGAGGAGAGTTCTTATTCGATTCTCAATCCAAAAATTTTAATAAAAATTAAAAGAGATCGGAGGAGAGTTCTTATCCGGCTCTTAATCTAAAATTTAAATAAATATTTAAAAGAGATCGAAGGAGAGTTCTCATCCAATTTCAAAAATTGGATTCTAATAAAATAGCCCTTCAAACAAAACTAACATACAACAGTAACTCACTAAGGTTGTCTCATTTACTTATGTATCTGGGTAATCCGAATTAGTGAAAAATCAAATATTCCTTTTGTCAAAAGGATTAACATTTCCATTCAAGTCCTCCTAACTAATTTATAAAGAGTGCGAAGTTAAATCTACTTACCCTAATTAAGGGACGAGGTGGGGTGCCTAACACCTTCCCCACCCGTTTACGGACCCCGAACTTAGAATCTCTGTTTTGAAGTGGTTTTATTTAATTTATCTTCACAAATGGTTTTCTTTAGTTTCCCTCAAAACTAAGGTGGCGACTCCTCATTCTTTTCCACTTCGGTGAGGGTTCGTTCAGGCGACCGCAAGACACCTTGCGACAATCACAGCCCTTCAATGTGACTTTATGCTCAAGGACCTTGGCAACTTAGAGTACTTTCTTGGCATTGAATCTCATGCTACACCGAATGGCCTTCTTCTTACTCAGTCAAAGTACATTCATGATCTGCCAGCTAAAGCTAACATGCAAACTTGTAGTGGTATTGCTACTTCCGCGACACCAGGTGATAAGCTTACTGCACGTAATGGTTGTTCTATGGCTAACCCTTTTCTTTATCGAACTATTGTGCGTGGTTTACAATATCTAACATTTACTAGACCTGATATCACCTATTCGGTGAACAAAGTGTCACAATTCATGGACTCACCAACTGAAGAACAATGGATAGCCATAAAACATATTCTCAGATACTTGAAATCTAGTCCTTCCCATTGCCTTCTCATATCGAAGTCTCCTTCTCAGCGCATCCGTGTACATATGAATGCAGATGGGGCATCAAATCTGCATGACTGAAAGTTAACTTCAGGCTTTGCTATTTATATGGGCAACAATCTAATCTCTTGGTCTTTCAAGAAATAAAACATAGTGGCTCATTCATCTACGGAGGCTGAATATCGTGCCATAGGAGATGCCACTGCTGAAGTCACATAGCTAAAATCACTCTTACGTGATATTTGCATGCTCCCACTCGAACCACCTACCTTATGGTGCAACAATCTTAGAGCCACCTACCTTTCAGTCAAGCCAATTTTCCATACAAGGATGAAGCATGTTGAGGTAGACTATCATTTTGTCCGCGATAAGGTGGCCAAATGCGATTTTTATGTTTGCTACATTTCATTCCAAGATCAATTGTAGATATTTTTACCAAGCCATTGCCCAAGACACGATATCATCATCTGCGTAACATTCTAACAATTCGTAAATGTATCATCCATTACATGTATGAATTATGGGGGCATGATAAGGATTATCTATCTTTGTTGTTCATATCCAATCTAAATCCAATCTGATTGTTATAACTAACCATAAAGATAGAGTTTTCTAGTGTTATCTTATGATCAAACTATTCTCATACTATGTATAAATATCTCTCTCATAATACAAATTATACAGATTGGTTTTACCATAATAAAAAGGACATTGAAAGAGTGAAAATGATTGAGTTTTAGAATTTTAATTTATATATAATATAGTGAAAAAATTAATATAACATAATATTTAATAAAAAGAAAAAAAAAAGAAACGGTACAAATAATTTAAATAAAAGTTAAAAAAATATATAAAAAAAAGTCATGAAACTGTTAATGGAAACAGTAAAAAAAGGTAGTGCTTTGGTGTGTGCGTGTATGTATAATATCAGCGTTTTATGTTGAAACGATTTTCTTAATAGATTTCATTTGTTAAAATTTTAAAAAATATTAACTCTATATATTTTTATCCATGTATTTAAATTTTTTTATTTTAAATTATTTATTGTATTTAAAAATTAACAATATTAATTTTTTTATTTACTAAATATTATAATAAATATTTATACAATTTTTAAGATGAGATAAAATTTTTTTATTAATTATTAATATATTTTTATAAAAATATATATTAATTAATTATGAATATGTCATTTTCATTTTAATGAAGGAAATATATTTTTTTTATTAATGATGCATTCATTTGGAAGTAGTGCGAAGAGATAAAGTAAGTTTTTTTTTTTTTTAAAGTAAGGCAAAACAAATTTATTATATTTTAATTATAAAATATTAAAATAATTTTTAAATTTTTTAAAAAAATATTAAAAAGATATTTTTTATGATATTTTTTATTCTAAAACTCAATACTCTTTTTACCTAAACTTCTCTCAATAATAGTAATCTTTTTTATCAGTGAATTAGTAATTTAATAGTTAAGTGTCTATTTTATAATAAATATTAAAAATTTTAATTTTAATAATTCTAATCTATTTAAAAATTTTCTTGAAATAAAATAAAATAAAATTGTCATGACCCAACCTATGTGCCAGACCAACACTAGGACCTGGGTCAGGTTAAAGCCCTCGAGGCCTGTAATAAGCCTAACTATTCCTCAACCCAACTCTAAGGCCCAATTGGGCCTAATTTCAAGAATTCAACCGGATATAGTCCCGCCATAAAATGGACCATACAACGGGGAGTTTTTGACTCACCCGACCTGTAAACATAATATATAATCATCTGGGGAGCTCAGCTCACCCTCCACATAATTATGATGTCATAAAAATAAATGGGAGCTCGGCTCCCTCATCCAGTCTAACATACATGCATTTAATAAGTTTATAGGTCCAACATGGCAAATATATTACGAAACCAAATCAAATAAATATTTCTAACACATGCGAAATTCTAGGAGTTAACAGAATTATACAAACACTACAGACATTAATAGATGACCTGCGAGAGAGAGAGGCAGGTTAGGACTCAACAAGAAATCTCCTGTAGCCTGGAAAAATAGATGAACAGGAGTGAGTGTTCGACTTAGAGAGTAAAATATCAATTTTAACCATAATCTCTATAACTATTTAAAGCTAATGCACCCTGTGAAATAAAATACAATATCGTCATAATTTTCATACAAATCACATCAAAAAGGCAATTTGGAGCACTCACACACTCGATAATGTCAAACAATACATATACAAGAGTTGATCTCTTATACAGCCCTCTTAATCCAACCTCTGCCAACTAAAATCTCAAGCCGTGTCTACCTTGAAGGACTGGATCCCAGCGAGTATCCCTCAAGCCGTGTCTACCCGTCCTGTCCATATCCAACACCATACCACACGCACGCCAACGTACGCACACTGCTCCAAATTACCCCAAATAATGCCCATGGCAATTCATCAATTTAGAATGCAATATAAAATGTGCTTAGTGTTTAACTACATAGATATGTACATATAAGTGATGCATGAGCATACCTGAACATATAATAATATTGAAATTATAATTAAAATTAATATTCTACTCACAGACTTAACCGCACTCACTATGACGGTTAAGCAGAGGAGGAAGACTGTCCCGGCTCATGTGATAATTTTATTATAATTTTTTAATACATTTTACTCAATACAAACTGAGAAAAGACCAAAGATGTCCTAAGTCGTATCGAAAATCCGGCCGAGTCTCCCCTATACCTAGGACCTACCCAACCTGCAAAAGGGCTTAAAACGTACTTCTTTATCCACAAACCATACACCCACAACTCAATCACATCATACAGCCCCTCCTGGGCCCATCCAAACAGTCATCAATCATAATATGTAAAATTACAATTTAGTCCTTATAATTAACTCTTTTGTAAAAACTACCCAAATGAGCTCTAAAAATTCTAAAACTTTGTCTCGTGGTCCTTAACAATATTACTAAGATAATGCAAAAGGAATTATAATTTTATAAGCTACAACGAATATTTTATGAATTTGTAATCCAATTCAAGCACTAGACAATTATGAAAAAGTAAGGTTCGGGTTTACCTATGTCAATTCCGACCCCGGGGACGCGCTCGGGACGTTTGACAATTGTAGGGTAGCCAAAATTGTAGGGTAGCCAAAATCTTGGCCCAATTCCGAGACTTTTTCGGTAGCCTGTTTGTCTGGCCCAAAATGTACAAAGCCGAGCAACCGTTGAATTTTCACGAATTGAAGGTACTTACACGAAGCCCACAACACGGGGGTTAGTACATAATTTTTACGGAATTTTCTAAGCTCATTTAGGGCTCGAAAAAACACTACGAAGTTTCGTGAGACCCACCGAAAAACGGTGTCTGAAAATTTTGAAATTTATATTGCCGCGAAGCTCTCGACGAGTGGAGTGCTCCGGTACTCTCGATTTTCTCGTGGAGTTCACGGTTTGCAAGAAATCTAGCCCAAAAATCGAAATGGGCTAAAACTTTCCGGATAAAAATTGGGCGAACCGCTTGATGGATTTTGATGTTCTTGGTGTCTATGGAAAACTCTCGAGGTGTAGATAAGTTTAGACACAATACAGGGCCCAAACGGTGGCCGGATCGGCCGAATTTTGGCCAAGAAGCCGAAACATCGTGCTACGTGAAGGGGAGATTTCGCGCACGTTTTCCGGCGGTCTGGAGCTTCGGTCGACGGCGAGGAAGGGCTGGGGAGGCATGCCGGCGAGTGGAGAGGGCTGAGGTAGCGACGCGGCGAGGGGAGGCGAGAGGAGAGAGAAAACGGGAGAGAGAGGAGAGACGTCGAGCATGCGGCGGAAGGAAGAAGAAAAAGTAAAGGTCAGTCCGATTCGACCGGTCCGATCCGATCTAGTTCGATTTGATCGGTCATAGTCAAGGTATTGGGACAGAAAACGAGACCCAAAAATTTTGAAAAAATTCTAGAAAACTCAGAAAAATTCGTAGAATCCAAATATATTTTTGATTTTATCGCGTAGTCTTTAAATAAATTTTTAAAAATCATCAAAATTTTATATTTTTGGAAATCGAACCCGATTTCTAAAATCTGAAAAATTCCAAATAATTTCCTAAAATTTAAATGAAATAAAATATTAATATTTACCCATAAAATAATAAATTTAAAAATTAGGAGTGTTACAAAAATACTTATTTATTTATTTATTTTTAATCCTGAATTAACACAAACCTCATTTTGGTCTATGTAGTGGGGGAAATTTTTCAAGTTAGTCCAGGCTTGACTAGAATAATGGATCAACGCCATGGGCATTGGGCTGGGCATAAAAATCCAGTCCAGACCAACTTCCTACACCAACCTAATAGTATTTTATATAATTATTAATAAATATTTTATTTATATATAACTATTTTTAAATTATAAGTGTGGAAATTTTTAATTGATTTATTTTATAGGAAAATGATACATTAAGATTTCATTTGAAATTTATCACAAAAAAAAAATGAAATTGTTGTTAAGAAGATAAAAAGTAAATATTTGAAAAAACATAATTTTAAATGTTGTTAAATTTTTTTAAAATATTTTAGAATTATTAAGATTAAATATATCAAACTTAAATAAATTAATTTTAAATATTTATAATTAATATATTTAAAATATATTATTCTCGACAATAGCCCTAATTATAATGAGAGGTGGATCTATTTATTGTTGGGTCAATTGACTCCACTCCATTTTTTTAAAAAAAATTATATATATATATATATATATATATATATATATATATATATATATATATATATATAAAAGAGCTATGAAATTAATTTTTAACTCAAAAATTTTCAAAGCCTTTATGTCTTCTCTTCAAATATTATATCCACGTAATCATAATTTTTTCTTTTCCCATTCAGTATTATTATTATTATTATTATTATTATTATTATTATTATTATTATTATTATTATTATTATCTCTATTTTTTAATAATTGGCTTTATATTTTTTCCTTTTTATTTTTATGTGTTAAAAAAAATTATAGCTCACCAGTTAAATTTTTATTTTTTTATTTTATAATTCATAGTCTATTATTTTATTGAAAAGATATTTTTTGAAATGAAAATTATAACGACTCGTTAATAGAATATAATGGGAGATTAGTTGTAAAATGATTATTTGATTGCATTTACTAATAAAAATATTTTCAATAGTAAGTAAATAGTAGTCATGCAACACTTATAGAAAATGAAAACTAGTTGAATATAGTTGCAAATTTAATATTATAATAAATTATTTTTTCTACTCATCTATATATATATATATTTAATAATAATAATAATAAAATTATCCTATGAAGGCAGATAAGAAGAGAACATAGTGATTTGGACAAATGTACAACATCATCGTTGTACACATTAATAATTGATCAGAAGAAGGCCCAAAGCTGTGATAAAAACATGTACAATCCAGCATCTTCCAAGAGAAGAGAAGAGGAAGAATGAGCGTGCAGGACCCCCCGCTCATAGTCCAACTTTGCGGCCCAACTGCTACCAAAATCTTCGACACATCTTTCAGCATTCACGCCTGCTGTGTTTCTCAATTATTATTATTATTTTTTTATATCAATCTAACTTTAATGCTCATCAAATCACTCTCAAACACCATTTATTTTCGTACATTGGACTGAGCAGAGTTTGATTTAAATTAAAATATTAAATCGAATCGAGTCAATTCAATTTAATCAGTTTGATTTTAAAATTTAATTAGTTCGATTTAGTTTTACATCATAAAATTTTGATTATTTCGGTTCGGTTCGACTTTAAAGAGAAAAAATTAGTTAAATCAAACCTAAATGAATAATAATTTATATATTCAAATCGAATCGAATCGATTTTTGAATTGATTTATTTTTATGAGAAATTTATGAATTATATTTAATTTTATATATATTAATTATTTAATTTCATTGATTAATGGTTATTAGGTTCAAATCAAAGTCAAAATTAGACCAAATAACTTGAAAATCAAGTCTAAATTAAAAAATCAATCAAAAATCAAAACCGATCATTTTAAACCGAACCGAATCAAAATAGAGCGGTTCGGTTCAATTCAATTTTTCACCCATTTTGGTTCGGTTCGGCTTCTAAAATTTAAATTTTGATTTTTATAATTTAATTCAGTTCGATTCGATTCAGTTTGGTTTGGTTCGATTCGAATATTAAAACGCATGATGAATTTAAGTTAGATTTGATATTTACTTATTGAATATTAGTTATTCAAACTCATTTATATTACTCATTAATTAAATATAAAAAAATATATTTTTTATAATATTTAGAAATTTATATATATATATATATATTATATTTTACATAAATAAAATTTAAATATTTCATAAAATTATTAATTTTTATAATATAGATTATTAATTAAATATATAAAATTAAACAAATTTTAATATTTTTTAAATAATAATAATTGAGTTTGAGACGAGTTCGAATAGTTTAAAATAAATTTTAATTAAATTTGGGATAAATTTAAATATTAAAAATATTGTTCAGATTTAAATTCTACATCTCAAATCCTTTCATAATCTTATTAATGATATAATAAAATTTCAAGTTTCAAATAAGAAAAGAAAAGGGTATTTTCTTTTTCAAGCTTTTGGTAGTGGGAATAAGCGCATGCTTGAAGCCTTTTCTAAATGAAGTGTATGGGTGGTGGTGGGTATCTTTAAGCCATAGAATTTTATGTGAATTTCTTTACACATCAATCATAGACACTGCCTGTATGACTTCTTTTTTATCAACCATTCTCCACCTATATGCTTTATCTTAATATTAATTTAGTAGGCTTAGTTTGATTTGGTTCTCCTCTATCAAGGCCTTAATTTCACTAGTGGTTTAAAGCTTATTCCACTATAAAAATACAAGTAAAAATTGATTTAATGGCTTGATTATAGTGTCTAATATGATATTTCATCATTTTAACTATTAAGAAGCTGATGGGTAGATCCGGTCGAGGGCGGATTTAGCCCTCGACTTATATCAGGTTAAACTCGAAATTGGTCCTGAATTGTGATTAGAGAGCTGAGTTGAAATCAAATCAGAATCATTTTAAAACCCTTTTAAGTCGAAAGTATTTTGAACTAAAATCATTTCGAATTGAAACTATTTTAAATTTAAAAATTTATAATCAATTGAATCGTAAAATTGACCCAACCGATCATTCCAGCCGGAACCTGCTCATAGCCATGTCTATTGAAGTACTTATGGGTGAATTCATTAAGTCGATTGATGAAATTGGATGTAAATTGACAAGTGAAGGAAAATCAAATTGAAGGAAATGCCAAAGGGGAACTCCAAACAGTTCACATGAGAAGGGCTTAATTTTTTTTTTTCTTCCAAACAAACAAGCAAAGACAAACCCACACCATGTTTTCTGGCTTCTCCTAATTTAAAATCACTCAGCCACTTTTTCATTCTTTGAATTCTTGCCTTTCATTATCACAAAGTCCCACTTTCCCTACCACCTTTACTTTCTTCATGTCCCCATTTACAATAGTTATGGTCTCCTCTTGAGTCAAAAACTAGACTTAAAATCAAGTGGTGGATGCATAGATTCAAAGAAGAGATGAACTACCTTTGCATGATTGCTTTTACAGCAATTCAAAGTCTCTGTACATTAAATTGCACCTTCCCAACCAAGGAAACTTAGGTGGCTAATTCCTCTCTCTTTCTATCTTTCCCACCGTTCTTCTCACAAGTGGGTCCAAAATTTTAACCAGGTCCCAATATAAAAAAAAAAAAAAAAATTGAAACATTTCCTGTGGCTTCTCATCAAACCCATTTATTTTATCAACTTCCTTAACACCCCAATTACTCCAATGCAAATAAATTAGCAACCACCAACCATATTTACTATGCTAAGCTTACCTCCATCTTGCATAAGAGATCTTCCTATGGCAATTTTTTGAGGGACCCATAAAAAAAAAAAATTTAACAGTGAATTCTCCAAAAAAAAAGAATTAAGTATAATTTCACTCAAAAATTAATTTAAAAAAAAATAATTAAATCCTATATTTCCCATAAAATATCTTATCCCAACCCATAACAAAATCGTTTTTCAAAATACCCATATCAGTAGATATCGACTCTAAAGAAATGAATTATTTAATAATAACAATAATAATAATAATAATAATAATAATAATAATAATAAAGAGAATGCTTCCAATATAAGCACATAGAAATGGTTTTTTTTTTTCCTCCACTTAGGAAAACCCTTGTTTTTATATATTTTTTTAAATGAAAATGGGGCAAGGTCAAGATTCCTTGCCCATTTATCTACTCTTTCCATGACAGCTAGCCCAAAGCCGCTTTTGACATTTGATGCAAAGCTTTTCGCATTAACCCCTCTCTCTCTCTCTCTCTCTCTCTCTCTCTCTCTCTCCTTGTGTGCGGCCATGACTTTTGCGTACACTTCTTGCAAGCAAAACCTTTATTAATGCCTCCAGAGTAATGGAACTGTATTTGATTCCGGTCATCATTTTTGCATCCCTTAAATTACTATTTAATCCCTCACCATTGTTTATTATTATATTTTCATATTTTTAATAATTATATTAAGACATCCTTAAAATTTAAATTCAATTAATTTATTCCTCGGCCTTTATCTGACATATTCAGCCGATTAAACAAGCCAACCGAGATAATTTTTAATTATAAATATATATATTTTATACTTAAAAATTATATATAATGGATTAAATGGGAATGCGACTAGAAACTTCATTAGATTTGCACAAGCAACAACGATTGATTAAATCTTGTGTGGCTTGAATCCCATCAATTAATAAAATTACGATTAGATCTAATACGCTTGGAGAATAGGAGAAATATCCCTCATTGAGAGATTGGCAATAATGGCCATTGATGCCATAAAATGTGCTCCACCTTGCGTAATCGCGGCCCCTAAATGAGAAGAATATACATACAAGTGGACGAAGATCGAGTGTACAACCTAAGTGATGTAACAAGCAGAAAAGGAACACTAGATATATACCAAGGTTTTGGACATTCACGGTGAATGAATGTGTATGAAATTAATTAGATATCTTAATTTCCATCTAAATCTTGAAAAATTTCTCACCATTTTTTTTTAGAAAAAGAACATTTTCTTGATATTTTTAGCAAATTAAATTAAAATTTATTATCATTTTTCCAAGTTTGGTTAATTCTGTAGCTCAAATTCAATCTAACTCCAAAACGGGATTGATTTTTTTTTTTTTTGAAATTTATTTTGTCATTTTTCTTACATAGATACCTAACTACAACAAAATTGTCTGTTTCTTCTTGGTCCCCCTCCCCAACTTTCTAACCCCTCTTTACCTTAATTTTCCAAGCAACCAAACACTTCTAAGAAATTATAAAAAAAGCTAAATTATACAATTGAAGCAAAGAGATCCTTTCATTCTCTGCAAATATCCAACATTACAAGATTATATCTTTCCTTTTTCTCACTTCCATCGCCATTCTCATCATCAATGCCAACGACATATTATATAAAAATCTTACACCAAAAAAAAAAATAAAATAAAAGAGGCATTTATTCAAGATGAAGTATCTGAAGAACCTGACACTCTAGGGGAAGTGACCGGGAAGAGAGGCAACAACCGTGGCTCCGCTTCTCTTGGTGTAGTTGCCGGAGACGGATGCAAGTAAAAGCCCTTCTCTTTGATTGCTTTCTCCTCTGCACCAGCATCTAATAGATTACCATTCACGCTGTTATTGGTGTGGTTTCTGTTAGGATTATTCACGGGACAATAACAGTTACTGTAATTTGCTGCTCCAGATCGGTCAAAGGGGTCAGGTATTAAGGGAGTCACTGGGCTGAGAGCGAGGGCTGGAAAGTCGAGGATGCTTGGAGAGAGGATCTCGGGTTTTCGAGGCGAGAATCCGGAACTGGGAGGAGCGAAAATTGGGTTGAGCGGATTGATCTTAAGGTTTTTGAGGGAGTTTCTACGTTCGTACAGTTTGAACCCAGAGGATTGATTCTTTTTGGGCATGGATTTGATAGGAGGGATATTGTGGGCATGGGGTTTAGGTGATGGGTCTGGTTGGGAAGCGGCGGCAGCAGTGTTGGTGGGTTTGGGGGATCCGGTCAACATTTGGACGACTTGTTTGAAGGAGGAGGTATCTGCTTGGACAAAAGTTGTTGGGTAAGGGTTGGCGGATTCGGATCTGGTGATGGGTTTGGGTGAGGGAATTTGTTGTTGATTGGTGTGAAATCCATTATTAGTGGTGGTGGTGGTGGTGGAGTTGCTATTGTTGCTGGTGTTGCTGCTGCTGCTGCTGTGGCTGTTAGGGGAAGGGAGGAGAGATTGTGGGTTGTGATTATCTTGGTATTTCGGTGAGATTTCCATTGATGGGTCTGATTTTCTGATGCTCTGTATCATTCTGTTCCACAGAGAGAGAAAGAGAGGAGAAGGAGAGAGGAAGAGGAACTTCCGAAGGGATGCGATGAAAGAAAGATGAGGGACTTTGTTACTTTCTTTGGTTTGGTAAGAAACATTTTGGTGGGGACTGGGGGCTTTGAGGTTTCCTTTGTGAACTCAATCTCCACGCTCCATAAGAGTCTGTCAACCACGCTCCATGAACCTATCACCTATTGCGGCTATGCCCAAAACCATCATCTATGTGTTGAAATTACGTCTCATAAGGTGGAAATATATATTAAAATTTTGCAAAAATAATAAAAAAAATTATTACCCATATATGTAATTAATAATTTATATATTATTAAAATAATAATATATATTTTTTATAAAATATAAAAGATTTCATTACAAAACGCAATTTCTTATTTTATATATCTGATATATATAATTTTTTTTAAAAGTCGATTATATAATTTTATAAATATTATATTCTAAATTAGGAAGTATAATTATAATTATACATTCCTAGATTTTGTAATTATAAACATTCCATTTTATTAGTAAAATATAAAGAAATTTCCACTACATATTAAAAAAAAATAATTAGATACAACTGTAAATTTAGGGATTGCGTAAATTAATAGTTGACTGTACAATTTATTAATCATGTTTTACAATTTTAATTATTTTTACATTGTGATAAATTTTTGAAAATAATAAATTATTAAATTTAATGAAATTTATAAAAAGAAAATTATAACTTGTGATTATAGGGATTATATCATTTCAGTTGTTGAATGCAGAATTTATTTATTATCTAATACAAATTGTTATTTTTATATCATGATAAATTTTTTGAAATTATTTTGTTTTCTTGAGAAATTTAGGTAAAGAGAATATTATTATTTAATTTTATTATTTTAATAAAATTAATTATTTAATTTTTTTATTATGAAAAATATATTATTTTGTTTTTTTTTCACTCTTTAATATTTTTTAACATTATAGTGTTAATTGAAACTTTATTTAGTCAATATAATTTAAAAAATGCGACTATATAATCTCTTTATTTATTTTTAGGCTTTAAATTATTTAGGCCCCGTAATTATAATTTTGCTCTCCTTTAAATATATCAACTAATAGAAAATTTGATTTAAATTAAATAAAAAAATTAAAGAATGAACATAATAAAAATATAAAAACTAATTAATATAATTTTTAAAATAAATAATTAAATAATTAATTTTATTAAAATAATATAAATCTTCTCTTAGGTTTGTTTGAGGTTATGATTATTTTGAAAATATTATATTAAGAGGGCGTTTAGTATGAGATTTACAAAAGTTAATTATTACACTTGTAATTTATAATAATTTATTAATATTATTTGGACAATTATTTATATCCTTTTATTATTCTTTTTAAAAATTAAAAATTACAAAAATAATATTTAACATTTGAATTTTTAACCACTTATTAAACACATCCTTAAATTTAAAAAGAATAAAAATTGCTATTTAGTTGATATATTTTAATAAAATTAATTACTTGACCTTATATTTTGAAAAATATATTATTTAATCTCTATATTTTACTTTTATTAAACTATTTAGTCTATTCATTAAATTTTTTATTATTCATGCTATTCAAACTACTAATTAGTACTTATATTTTAAGGAAATTAATTATTTGATACTTATATTTTAAAAAATATTATTATTTAATCTCTCTATTTTTATGAAACTAATTAGTTAGTTAATATATTTTGAAAAATAAAATATTTTAAAATATATATTTTTAGATAAAATAAAAATTTTACTATATAAAAATTTATTAACTTTTTTATATAGATAATTTGTATTATTTTTATTAATATATGAAAATAAAGAGAGGACGGGGGAGAGAAGGGAAATATTGAGAGAGAGAAAAAGAAATAAAGAAAGATAAAAGAAAAATAAATGAAAGAAAATTTAGATAATTTAAATATAAATATTTAAGGAGGTGGATAGAATTAATTAATGTATTTTTTAAAATATTGAAATTAATTAATTAGTTTTATTGAAATATATAAATTAAATAATAATTTAATTAATAAAAAAAATTAAATAATTTAATAAAGATAATGATGTATTTTTTAAAAATATAAATTAAATAATTAATTTTATTAAAATATAAAAAATAAATAATAATTTACCTTTTAAAAATTTAGAAACAAATGAAAAGTGGAAGAGACTCGCGGAAGCAAGAGAGGATGGGAATGTGGATGTGGAGGTGGGAATGGGGATCGGAAACATGCCATTGGTGAAGGTGTGTGGAATTTCAGACAAAAAATGGTGGGCCAACCCACCAAGCCAAGGTGTTCTCGTCCCTCCGATTGTGAGCGAAGCCTCAGAGAGAGAGAGAGAGAGAGAGAGAGGAATCGTCAAAAAAAGGTTCAACATTTTGCATTGACTTGCACAGCCACACAAGCCTTGAGGCAACCAATAATCATCACCGACGATCAAAGTCTATTTTCTTACGCATACGATAATTACACCGAATAATTCTGCTTTAATTCTGATGACTTGATGTATTTAATCAATTAACAACTAATTAATTATATCCTAACATTTACTTCATAATTAATTTAATTAATCTTCCATCTTGATGCTTCCTTCGTAGGTCCAATTTCAACTTTTTTTTTTTCAATTTCAATATTGCCCTCACTTGCACTCCTCAATTCCCATTTGTCTCTGTAGGACCCTTAGTTTTTATCATAATTTTATTAATAATTAATTATATGGTGCATTTTTTTGTCCTTTACAAATTATAAAGTACAGGTCAGTGACCCCACTGCTAGAAAAACTGGCATGTTGGATACCATTGTTTAGTGATGAGATAATTGACATGGTTTGACCCATTGTTGTGAAGATGCCACGCATCCACTTAATGTTTCAATTATATTATCATTAAACTGAATCATTTGGCAGGAGAATTCAATTCCAAAAACGACAAAAAGTATATAGATCATTGATTAATATGTTAATTACTATTAAGCTTACCAATCTAAATATATATAATGGGTAATGGTAATTATCTTTTAAATGAGATTTAAATTCGAGAACTCATAATTTTATAGAGTTGAAAATGCGCTTAAATTGCTATTTTTTAGAATAAAACTGATAATCAATTGTTGTAATAACTAACGGTGAATTCTATAATATTAGTATATTCAGAGTATATGTTCCTTCGCTAATATGGATGTGATAGCACTAAAATTTAATATTTTGGGTGCCCTTTGGCTCAGGTGCATTTCCTTTTTCAATGGCTTAGCCATGGGAACCATTTTGGACAATAGTAAAAACTACTCAAAGGGGCTAAAAGAATGTGAGCCCTAAGCCAGCCCATTGAAAGGAGTTTAATGGTCAAGCCTGGTCCTCTACCCCAATGCACTTATGGAATATGCACGACTCAATCACTTGTTCGTTTTATTTGCATTCAAAGCTGGGCCAGAATCAGGGCCTAACGTAATGTTTCTTGTTGGGCTGTAAAACTGTGGGGAATTTTTGAATTTCATAGTTCTAATGCTCACTGCTTGTAGTGTTGCATGGCAGCTCTGGAACTCCAGGAATTTGCTGTTGTGGCGTGGTGATTTTAGTGGATTCGTGGACATTGGTTTCTCGCGCCAAGTCGGTGTTACAGGAATGGGAGGCCGTGCTTTTCTTCTGAGTCTGGTTCAGAGGAAGGTAATGACATGCAGATTGAGATCAGGCGCTAGTTCAAACTGTTACAACAAAAATAAATGCAAAGGAGTAAAAACCAATTTTTATTGAATTGAAAGAAATTCTATGTACTACTCATTGATCAATATTAATTGATTGTGCTGTTTATATAACACTAAGATCTAATAAAATAAAATAAAAATTTCACCTAAATATCAACCACTAGTTAAGATTACATCACTATTTAAAATTTAAAATGCAATAATTTTAAAAATAAGACTAAATCAACTATATTTGAATTATGTTCTAACATTCTCTCTTTAATTCAAACATGGACTTAAAATAATTTATTTTTTATTTTTTATTTTTTGCGATTGGCGCACTTCTCTCCATTTGGCAATTTTGGGGATTGAAGCACTTCTTTCTAGCTGATAATTTTTTTTGGTGTGCTGGAGTACTTCTTTGCAACTGATAATTTTGGTGCACTTCTCACCACTTTTTAATGTACTTTTTACCAATTTTTGCTTCTAATTTTCTTAGAGCACTTCTCTCCAAACTTCAAAAAAGAGATTCTTCCTCTTGTGCTATATTTACTTCTTCATTTTTAAACCTGCAGTCTTTTAGCAAATGCTCAAATTTTTTGCAATTAAAACATTATGGTTTACTTTTATGCTAACAATTCTTTTCTTTATGGTTAAACCTTTTACAAATACCTCATTGTGAAATTTTTTCTTTGTGAATAACTTTACTGCTAGAAAGGCTTTGTCAGTTTTTCCCTCTTGTCTGAATGCTCTTCTTTGCTCCATAGCCTGCAATGTATCAATTAATTCTATAATAGTTACTTGTGAAAATTTTGCATGAATCTCAAGCGAGAAAATTTTTTGCTCAAATTTCTCAGGGAGGTTGACAAATATCTTTTCTATAATTCTTTTGTCAAGAAATTCTTCACCAAACAATCTAATTTTGTTGGCAATAGACACGAACTTACTGCAATAGTCTTTGAAATTTTCAGACTCTTTCATTTTCAAATTCTCTTTTGAGATTCAAAATTTGCATGAACCTTGTTTGATCATTGCCTTCATACTCCTCCTTGAGCAATCCCAAGCTTCTTTTGTATTTTCTCAAGCCATAATCTTTATGAAAATTGTTTTAGAAATTGAAGATTCTATACAAGTTTTTGCCTTGTATTTTTTAGCTCTCTCCTCATTGTGGATTTTTATTTGAGCAAGAGTTGGATTTTTCTGGTAGTGGAATAGTATCAGTATTATTTTCTATTGAATCCCATTAATCAAAAGCTTGTAAATAAGCCTTTATTTTGATAGCCCATATTTGATATTTTTCTCCTGAAAAAATAGGAGGTGAAGACAATGAGAAATTGGTTGAGGCAATTGGTGAATTAAGGATTTAAAGGTTTCCCTCATATGCCCATAGGATAACTGAGGCTCTGATACCATTGTTAGAATAAACATAAATGCAAAAGAATAAAGAATATTTTTTTATTTGAATTGAAAGAAACTCTTTGTACAACTTATTGTTCAATATTAATTGATTGTGTTGTTTATACAACACTAAGATCTAACAAAATAAAATAAAAATCCCACATAAATTTCAACCACTAGTTAAGATTAGATTACTACTTAAAATTTGAAATGCAATAATCTTAAAATAAAGACTAAATCAACCATGTTTGAATTAATTTCTAACCCAAACCTCCATAGGGGAGGCTCAAGTGCAACCTGGATGTTGGCATTCATGCTCAGGAAAATTGTGCTAGTTTTGGAGCCATAGTTCGTGATGACCTAGGCCTCTTTGTTGCTATTTTTTTTTTTTTTGATGTTCTTCAAGGTGTGAATGGCTGAAGTTGTTGCATTGAGACATACATTATTGTGGCTCCATAATTCCCACTTTGATAATATGGTGCTGGAAACAGATTGCTTGGTGCTTTACTTCATAGTGATGTTGTCTTCAGTACATTTTTCTGAGTGGGGTGGTATTGCTTTGGATCATCCTTTGCTACTAAATAGAGGATAAGGTTTTTCTCTTCCTTTCATGACAACAAATGTTAGAATTAATGGTTAAATTTTATAATAATATTAATTTTGCTACTATAAAGTTAATATATAGTAATAACAACAAGAACAATTAATTGTACACAAAAAAGATACAACAACAATTATTGTTACTACTGATAAATTTTTTATAGCAATAATTATTGTTGCAAATATATTTTTTAACAACTATAATTTGGTTGTAAAATACTGATATGAACCTGCCTAACTCCACCTTAAAAGCTAGCTCACAAGGGGAGGTTTGCAAACCTATTTATATAACACCCAAGACCTCCCTGCAAAACCAATGTGGGACGCATCATTTTTTATCCCTTTAGACTGAATGTCCTCATGAAACAACCGGGTTCATGACTCGTTCACCTCAACCTCTCCCGAAGAACATCTAGGGACCTTTGTACATGGCCCATCGGCCCTTACAGAGTGAGGCTCTGATACCAAATGATATGAACCTGTCTAACTCTACTTTAAAAGCTAGCTCACAAAGGGAGGTTTGTAAATCCATTTATATAACACCCAAGACCTCCCTGCAAAACCAATGTGGGGCATCATTTTTGATCCCTTTAGATTGAATGTCCTCGTGAAACAACCGGGGTCATGACTCGTTCACCTCAACCTCTCCCGAAGAACGTCTAGGGACCTTTGTACATGGCCCATCTGCCCTTACAGAGTGAGGTTCTGATACCAAATGATATGAACCTGTCTAACTCCACCTCAAAAGCTAGCTCACAAAGGGAGGTTTGTAAACCTATATATATAACACCCAAGACCTCACTGCAGAACCGATGGGGGACGCATCAAATACCTATAATCATAATTTTGCAGCAACAACATGTAACAATTTCGATATATTACCACCATAAATTTATGATAGTAAATTTTATATTTTAACAGTAAAAATTTTTACTGCGAAGGGTACGTTTGGTATAGGGTTAATAAAGATTAATAATTAACCTTGTAATTTTTAATGCTGTTTGGATGCTTTAAAGTGAATAGGTTAATTTTTAACCTGATTAACATTTAACCTCTTTTTAGGAGTTAAATGTTAATCTTGGGGTGGGTAGGTTAACAAAAGCTAAACACACTATTTATATACCCCTTTCCTATTTCTTCTCAACTTGTTTTATTTTTTGGTCCCTTCATCTTTAAAAACTATTCGTCTCCTACAACAATAAGAAGGTACGATTTGTTTTTTATTATTTTTTTCAATCACATGAGCAAGATTATAAATTTTCTAGGTGTGAAAAATATGGATTTCTATCTTGTTTATTCCATTATGAGTTGCAAAAAAATTATATATATATATATATATATATATATATATATATATATATATATTCAAATTTCCTTTGCTTGCTATGACCTAATGAAATTTGTATATATAATATGCAAATTGATAAAAATATATATATATATATATATATATATATATATATATATATATATATATATATATATATATATATATATATATATATTCAAATTTCCTTTGCTTGCTATGAGCTAATGAAATTTGTATATATAATATGCAAATTGATAGAATTTTTTTCCTTTTTTTTTTACTGTACCAACCAAAACTTACGAGCATCCCTTGAGTTGTTTCATGTTTTTTTTTTCTTTTTAATTTGCAGTATGGCTCGTAGCCCTTTGTCAAGAAAAAAAAAAGATGATGTTTTTAATGATTTGGTTTCTTAGATTTAGGGCAATGATCCTTATAAATATGTGTTTTAGAATAATCTGGATACTTGAGTGTATGAAACAACTTGAGAGGCCAATTAATAGTTCAAAAATGACTATTGATAAAGGACTTGAAAATATTACTAATTTTCTTCATAGTGATTTGAGTTGCATTGAACAACTCAGAATGGACTTGCATACATTCCATGCACTATGTCACTTGCTTCGCACCATTGGACATCTTACAGATACAAAACATATGTTCCTTGAGGAAAGAGTAGCAATTTTTTTAAACATTCTTGCACATGATACAAAAAATAGGATGATCAAGCATAGGTTGAAGCGGTCACAAGAAACCATTAGTAGACATTTCAATTTTGTCCTACGAGCTGTCTTACGCTTGCATGGAGTTTTGCTCAAAACACCAAAGTCTATTCTTGAGAATTGCACAGATAATAGGTTAAAATGGTTCAAGGTATACATTTGAGCATAATTTCTTTACTAAACAAATTATATATGCATATTGATATTTTACCTAACTTTTTTCCACAATTAGAATTGCTTAGGAGCATTAGATGGAACCTACATGAAGGTAAAAATACCACAGAGAGATAAACCCAAATATCGAACAAAAAAGGGAGAATTGGCGACAAATGTTTTAGGAGTGTGCTCTTGGGACATGCAGTTTATTTGTATTTTGCCTAGATGGGAAGGGTCTGCTGCTGGTGGAAGATTACTTAGGGATGCTATTACTAGGAGAAATCCATTAAAAATACCTCATGATGAGATGATCATGAACTTATAATTTTAGTTCAAATTTTAAATATTAAAGAAAAAATACTAATATTTTTGGGTGTATATAGGGTATTACTACCTTGTGGATGCTGGTTATACAAATGGAAATGGATTTTTAGCTCCTTATAGAGGACAACGCTATCGCCTTAATGAATGGAGAGATGGTTATCTTCCAACCAATCGAGAATAATTGTTTAACATGAAACAGAAATGTCATTGAACGATGTTTTGGATTACTTAAGATGCGATGGAAAATTCTATGGAATACTTGTTGTTATGATATAAGTAGACATACTGATATTATAACTGCTTGTGCTCTACTCCATAATTTTATTAGAAGAGAGATGACAATTGATCCATTGGAAGCTACATTGGATGTTGAAATGAAGTAAAATTTTAGAGAAGCATATGATGAAGGAGAGCATAGTGAAGTAATGGAAACCTCAAACCAATGGACAACTTAGAGGGATAACTTGGCCATTGAGATGTTTAATAGTTGGAGAGCAAATAGGACTATCAATTAGATATTTAACTATTTAGTAATGCTTTATTTGTTTGTGTTATTGATTGACACTTGAGTTAAACTTGTATTTTGGATTAAAGGTTTATTAACATTATTATTATTATTTTGCTATTTATATAATCCTAGTAAATTTAATATTCTTTATGTTATAAAATTTTATTTTTATAGTATGGATAATTCAAAGATCGATAAAAGTCAGAATAAAACAAAATTACAATGAAGAACATGGACCAACGATGAAGATAGATGTTTGACTGATTGTTTGATTTAAATGCACCGTGAAAGAAAGTACAAAAGTGAAGGTGGTTTCAAACTAGGACATTTAGTTTATTTGGAGAAACTAATGGCTACAAGGCTACCTGATAGTGCTTTAAAAGCATCAAATATAGACTCTAGATTAAGCTATTTAAAAAGACAATTTTTTGTACTATATGAGATTAAAGAAAAAGGTAGTGGTTTTGGATGAGATGATGAGAAAAAGATGGTGACAAGAGATCGAACTATATTTGATGAGTGGGTTAAGGTACTTATTATTTCTTCTTATTTTTTTTTAATATCTTTATTTGACAAACATATATATCATTATTAGGAAAAAAAAATACAACTTATTTATTTGTCTTTTAATTATTGTAGAGTTACAAAGATGTAAAAGGGTTATATAGAAAACCTTGGCCTTTGTATGATGATTTTGAAGAAGTCTATGCTAAGGATAGAGCTACTGGGACTAATGCCGCAACTACTGCGAATCGAGAAAATCAAGAGATGAACCAAGCAAGTAATATATTCTCAGAAAGTTCTCCTCTAGATGATGGTGAAAATAAATCACAAGTTAGATTATCTAATGAGGCATTTGTTGCTCAGAGTATAAGTAATGAATCAAACAAAAAAGGAAAACATCTTACAAAACAATTGAGGCAATGCAAGGGAAGTATTTAGAAATGATGCAACAAATTATTCAAAGCAACAATGAGTCAGTTGCTCAACTTATGCAAGCTTTTGCAGGAGAAGAAAGAAATGATAGAGCTAATTTGCATGAAGAACTTGGCCATGTTTCTAGACTAACCACATCTTAAATATTACTGGCTATGAGGAGAATGTCTAATGATGACGTGACCATGTTTTTCAGCTTGAAGAATGAAGATGAGAGTATGAATTTATCTGAATGGTTCCTGGAGCTATTTAGATGATGGTTATGATAGAATTTTTTTTTCTTTTTTACAAAATAAGTTATACTAGGACTATAACCATGGATATATATGACTTTTTTTTTCTTTTTTTTTTTTTGTCGATGTTATTTATTTATATTATCAAACTTCCAAACTGTATTTTGTGTTATGCAGCTTTTTGTCAAGTTGTCCAGTGTGTATATACATGTATATAAGTTGGCAAGATAAAGAGAACATAATAATATTATGGTAGATAATAAAAAAACAGTTAATAAATTTTTTAAATTAAATTATTTAAAAATAAAAAATAATATTACCAAAAATAAAAATAAAAAAATAATTTTGATATTTGTTATTAAAATATAAAAATAGATGTTTATATATTTTCATGTGAGCTCAATTTTTTAACCTTTTTAACCTTGTACCAAACGCACCCTAAATCTAATATTTGTTGTAAGCATAGTTATGTGTTGATGGAGCATCTTTATTGATTTATGATATTTCCTATTTTCAAAAAAAAAATTTATGGGTATGGGATGCATGTTACTAAAAGCCTCATTATTTAAGGTCATGTTCAGCAAAAGTTTTTAAGGTAGCATTTAGTATTTTGACTAATGTCAAAACATTATCTTTCTTATTTATATTATTTGATGGCATAGTATTTATACTGGTGTTTAGAGGTTGAGAAAATAGTTTATAAAAAGCTATCCTTTCTAACTTTTGGAGGTTAAAGGAGCATTTTAACTAGGGTCAACAAGATAATATCATAATTTTTACATTTAACAATAACTATTTTTACCGAATATTTTTACTCTAAATCACTATATAAAAGTTAACTACTAATAGCTAATAACTAATAAAATAGTTGATAGTTGTTAAAATAACTGACAGTTACTAAAACAGTTAACAACTATTAGAACAGCTAATATTACCAAGCAGATGATACACTCATTTTATATAGGTATTTTAGGGTAATTTTGTATACATTTTGCTGTTATCATTTAGAATTGTTATGCTTTTAGTCTTTGTTTTAGTTAAATTGTTAATTTTAATTACTTTATATTTGATTCTTGGAATTTTGATGCTTTTGATAGGTTTTATGGTGATTTGAAAGTCAATGATGCAATAGGAGATGATTTGAGATAGTTTGGAAGCTTGAAGAATGAAAAAGATTGAAGAGATTATATTTTAAAATCCAAGCCTACCGAAATTTGCTTAAAGTGTTGCATGGGGTACGCTGAATCCTGCTTATGGCATGTTGTGCTGCTTAAAATACGACACTGGGCATGTTGTAAGTTAAGGCAGTGAAAAGACAACCTCAAACCTAGGGCTGTGCACGGTTCTTAGGGGAACCAAACCGAACCGAAGAACTGTACCGAACCGACAGGAATCGTACTGAACCGAATTTATTTTGATACTTTGGTTCGGTTTTGGTTCTTCACTAAGAGCTGAACCAGAACCATATCGAAATCAAACTGAAACCATACCGAACTGGAACCGAACCGAGAACCGAATTTATATATATGCTTTTATATGTTTTTTTTAAGATGTATTATATACTTTCAATAATTATATATACTTATGTATGTACATATAATTATGAACTAAATATAACTTAATATTACGTTTCATTTTTCTATATTTTCTTAATAATTTTAGTTATAAATACATTAAATTACCTTATCATTCTTAATTATAAATATACTATTATATATATATATATATATATATATATATATATATATTAATTC